>NC_133380.1:33338765-33450671 GCF_049309525.1 Garra rufa | reverse complement strand
TCCTTATAATACATCACGTGCTCCGAGACGCAGAAGCGGTGTCTGATTCACGAACAAACTGATTCTTTTCAATGAACCTGTTAAATCGGTTCGCAAATCGCACCAAACGATTCATTCACGAATTGGACTGATCCGATTGCAGCTGTTCTCGAGTCGACAACTGACTGATTCAAATGAGTCGTTTAGAGCGAGTCTCCAGTCCCGTCAACTGAATTCACAATAAGAACCGGGAGATCTTGTGAGCGCGCGCGCGCGACTGATGCTGAGAAAAGTAAGTTATAATGTCTAATTTTAGGATTAATTATTGTAACTGTCAGTTGTTTGCGAACTAAATCTGCTGTAAAGGGTGATATATTTAAGCCCACTGAAATGATTGAATGCAGACACATAAACATCTATGCTTTAGGTCAAAAAACGAAACATTAAAATAACACAGATTAAATAAAATAACTCCTGCACGTTCATATTCCCCGCTGCTGAAACGTTAACAGTTTTATTAAAATAATACGCATTTAGCCCTATGTGACGTCTGTTTTATATTGTTTATTAACGGTATCAATTTTTATTGTTTGGATCAACCAGCCTAGCAGACAGATATGAATGTTTATTCATAACCATACTGAAAATAAGTAAATATTGTTAGCTGATGCTAACTGTCTAGCTAACAAGCTTGCTGGTACTAAATTGAGGTAATTTTCAGATATGAAGTCCAAATATTTATAATCAACCACCAAACAGATTACATCTGAGGGAAAAAGAAATTTCAGAACATGGTAACTACAGTAATTATCAAAGTCGGATGTGATGCCCTCTGGGGGCATTTGGCCAGGGGTGTTTTTACACCACAGACAATGTTTAAAGAAAGAAAAAAAAAAAAAAAAAAAAATAATAATATATATATATATATATATATATATATATATATATATATATATATATATATATATATATATATATATATATAATTCCTAACTTCAGGCTTTATTCTCATATCATGAGAATGAGAACTGTGACATTCTGCAAAACAACAAGCTTTTAAAAAAAAATTTCTTACTAGTGAAAATGAGATGGTCAAATCTGTTTTCTCTCAGGTACATGGCAATGTAACTTTCACAGTGAACATTACTACATCACTCTTGTCAACATACTTCATATCAACAACAAAAATATATCTTGACTCCATATAGGCTAGTGGTTATTTTGGGAAAATCCAAGGTATTTTGAACAGTAGGACTATAAAAAAATATATGCTAATATAATATTAAATTAAGTAGCCTATATAAAATTGCAAAATAAACCTATCAGTACTTTTTTACTTAAGTACATAAATGACCACTGCTGTTGAGAAGTCAACTTATGGTGTACAGGTATGTGCCAAAGAATTTGAATATCGAGGGAAAGTCCATTTATTTCAATAATTTGTTTCAAAAAGTGAAACTTGTATGTTATATTAGTTTACTACACACAAAGTGAAATAATTCAAGCCTTTGTTTCAATTTTAATGATTATGGATTAAAGATAAAACCAACTCGAGTATTTTACAAAATTAGAATATCATGACAAAGTTCAACATTGATTGTACTCTCTCTGTGTCCCAATCTAGTCAGCTAATTAACACAAAACACCTGCAAAGGTTTCCTCAGCCTTTAAATTGTCTCAGTCTGGCTTAGTAGGCTTCAGAATCAAGAGGAAGACTGCGGACTTGACGGTTGTGCAGAAGACCATCATTGACACCCTCCATAAGGAGGAAAAGTCTCAAAAGGCAATTGCAAAAGAAGCTGGATGATCACAGAGCGCAGTATGGAAGTATATTAACAGAGTGTTAAGAGGAAGGGAAAAATGTGGCCGGAAAAGGTGCACAAGTGACAGGGATGACCGTAGTCTCGAGAGCATTGTCAAGCAAGGGCGGTTCAGAAATCTGGGCGAGCTTCATAAGGAGTGGACTGTGTAGGGCTGCACGATTAAGCGCACGATGTTGTGAGGCGCGTTTAGTCAATGAAGCCGGTACTTTGATTAGTAGTAAATCTCCATCATATGCGTTTAGCACATGCGTTCAGTGTTTGGCAATTAGTACACAGAGGCGTAAATCACTGACAAGATTTGGCGTAGCTTGTCAGTGATTTACGTCTCTGTGTATTAATTGCCGCTCCAGCTGAACGCACGTGATGGAGATTTACTACTAATCAAAGTACCGGCTTCATTGACTAAGCGCGCCTCACAACATCGTGCGATTAATTGTGCAGCCTAGGACTGAGGCTGGTGTCATTCCATCAAGAACCACCACACACAGACGTCTGCGTGACAGCGGCTACAGCTGGAGAATTCCATGCGTCAAGCCACTCCTGAACCAAACACAACGTCAGAAGCGTCTGTACTGGGCTAAGGAGAAAAAGTACTGGTCTGTTGCCCAGTGGTCCCAAGTCCTGTTTTCAGATGAAACCAAATTTTGCATTTGATTTGGAAACCAAGGTCCCAGAGTCTGGAGGAAGACCGGAGAGGCACAAAAGTCAAGCTGCTTAAAGTCCAGTGTGAAGTTTCCACAGTCAGTGATGGTTTGGGGAGCATGTCATCTGCTGGTGTGGCTCCATTGTCTTTTATCATGTCCACTGTCAATGCAGCTGTCTACCAGGAAATAGAGAACTTCATGTTTCTGCAAAGCTTTTTGGAGATTATGATTTTATTTTCCAGCAGGATTTGGCACCTGCCCACAAAGCCAAAGCTACCAGTACCTGGTTTAATAGCCATGGAATAACTGTACTTGATTGGCCGGCAAACTCGCCTGACTTAAACCCCATTGACAATCTATGGGGTATTGTAAAAAAGAAGATGACTTGGGCTACCATAACACCTCAACTGTGTCAAAGGCTGATCGCCGCCTTGATGCTGGAATTAGTGCAAAAGGAGGCCCAACAAAGTACTGAGGACATAGTACAGTACATTAACACACTTTTTAGAAGGCTAACATGTGTTTAAGATCCTTTTTTTATTGGTCACATGAAATATTAAAATTTTGTGAAATACTGGATTTGTTTTTCATAATTTTTAATCCATAATCATCAAAATTTAAACAAATAAAGGCTTGAAATATTTCACTTTGTGTGTAGTGAACTAATATAACATACAAGTTTCACTATTTGAAAAAAAAAAAAAATATTGAAATAAATCTTTCCCTCGATATTCAAATTTTTTGGCACATACCTGTATTTCTGCTGTCAACTGGACTGGAGTGTGATCGTAGGGGAAGAAGAAAAAAATTCTACATTCCAGTCCTGTTGTTTTTAGATAGTTGAGTATTTCTCTCTGCACTCTTGACTGTTCTGAGGCATAACAGACATAAGCCCCGTTCACACTACAAGCGACATGCAGTGACAAAGCGACGTGATCCCATTAATTTCAATGGAGAGCTGGCGATTTCCGGTGACATGAGCGACAGAGGCCGTTGGCGACACAACAAAGTTCAGAATCCTCCTCTCAGCCGTAGATAAACATACGCGTGTCACGTCCACACACAAAAGGAGAGGGTGAAATATCATCTTTCATGATATTTATTGACAATGGTGCACAGTTCAAACATGTGAAGACAGGTGAGTATGGGTCTCGGTAGCCGAGTCTTCAAACACAACACAACAGGTGAGTTCAAGTTCATCAGTATCGTAGCAAAAGTCACTTCCCTTAAGGCGGTTAATGTGTTTCACAGGATAACACAGAAGCAGTCCACGAGGAGCACAGGAGAGACAACAGGAAGAGGTGAAGATCCACGGAGAGGTGTCCATGTAACTTTGATTCCAGCCGGTGAGTGAATGGCAGAGGTGAGTATATAAAGGGAGTGGTGATTGCTGGTGCAGGTGACGGTGATTAGACCTCTGGTGATGGTTCACGGGTGTGGTGCAGTGGGGATTGGCTGATTGATGATGGATCGTGGTGATTGGGACTGAGGGAACGTGCTGAGGGTGTGACAACGCGATGGAAAAAAGTTGGCTTTTTCTTATTCATTTTTGTATGAACGGATTTCATTTATATTTATATTTATTAGAGGTGGGCATAGATTAATTTTTTTAATCTAGATTAATCTAGATTAATTTTGGAATTAATCTAGATTAATCTAGATTAAAATGGCTAATTTGAATTCTGCTGAAGGCATTCAGAATATGTGTGCTAACCAAATAATGACTAAAAGTAATTCTTTGAGAACGGGTTTCTCAAGCCAGGTGGCGCATTAGACCAGGGGCCCATCTCCTGTTTCCAAAATGCATCACAAACTGCTTGACAATTGCATTTACAACACAATTAACTATACAAACTTGTGTAACCAACTATTCCCACACTGCATGTAGCCTACTTCTGAGTAAAAGGCTGCGCGACGTGCACATTGCAGATTAATACACAGATGCACAAGGGCATGGATATTAGTGGTGCAACGGATCACAAAACTCACGATTCGGATCACTTCATGGATTTGGATTCACAGATCGGATCATTTTTCGGATCAGCAAAAAACAAACAAAACAAAACAAAACAAAAAAGTTTTTTTTTTTTACTAATTACTGAATGCTTACTTTAAGTAGGCTACTTCTAGTCCACAGCAAACACTACTAGCTGAACTAATAAAGTCAGTAACAAAACAAGAACAATTACACAAATATCAAGTGTAAATGAATACAACATAAAGTTACTAATAAAATCAATAACCCTAGAATTCAGGTGCGGAAATTTAATAATTAATTGTAAAATAACTAGTGCTTCTCACTGCAGGTATTTATAGGATGCTATCTCTTTAAGGCATAATGCACCTACCGACTACTGGCACGCATCTCTTTCTCAGCTGTTTCGGTTCACTGAAGACATAAACGACTGTGTTTACCAGAACACCAAAACGGGTATTAAGACATGACTTTGTATGTGTGTTTCCATTTAAAAAGAAGTTAAAGAGGAATCAGTATGAATCGCGCCTCTCTCTCTCTCTCTCTCTCTCTCTGTGCGCGTGCTCTCTTCAGGTGTGTGCGTCGGCGTGCGTGTTCCCTTTTTAAATTGTTTGAATTGGTAAATTGGCAAGACAAAACATGTGCCAATTATAAACTTTTACTCTATGATGGTTAAATTTAACAATTAATCCGCGAATCACATGCGTGCCGAACCAGTTTGGTCCGTACGGATCACGGATCATCATACACTCAATTCGGCTAGGTAGACATCCGCGCTAAACTATCAAGGTGAAGGTCATCACACCTTACGTAGTTTAGACCCAGCTCCCAACCCAACTTTGAGAATAGATTAACGGCGATATTTTTTTTATCGCACGATAAGAGTCTCACGTTAACGCAGCACGTTAACGCCGATAACGGCCCACCTCTAATATTTATATTTAGTCTACCGCCTCCAAAATGATTAAATTTAACGGCAGGAAACACTAGTTACGTATGTAACTGTGGTTCTGTGAATTCCGGATGACCGCCAGAGGCGGTGCTTAGCACTAGTGGATAATCGCTGCGCCAGCTAGATAGGTCGAGAAGAAATACCAGCAAAGTCATGTAATGACGTAGACCGAGATGCAAGGAAATAAACCACCGCAGCTCGGCACCCAGCCTCGGAATGCTTTCTCGCGCATTCCGAATGACGAAAGACTCTGGCGGTCATCCGGAATTCACAGAACCACAGTTACATACGTAACTAGCGTTCTGTTTCATTCCTCCTGACCGCCAGAGGCGGTGCTTAGCACTAGTGGATGACACGTACCAACACAGTCATGAGGAATGCCACCCACCTGCATCAAAGATGCTCCAGAAGGACTGCAGAACTCACATCATGGGAAGCAGCCACGTTGACCTTGTAGAATCGTGCAAACGTACATGGAGAGGACCAGGTAGCAGCTGCACAGACCTCCGCCAAGGAAATTCCACGTAAAGTGGCCCAAGATGAAGAGACAGCCCTAGTAGAGTGACAAGTAACACCCGCTGGTAAAGGTTGGTTAGAATGGCTATACGCTAACTTTATCACCTCGACAATCCAGCGTGCTAGCCTTTGCTTAGACAAAGGAGCGCCTTTGCGTACCTCACCATAACAAACGAATAACTGATCTGTTCGTCTGAAAGAAGCAGAAGACTTCACATAGGCCCTCAAAGCCCGTACAGGACACAGCAGATGAGACCTCCCACCACCTGCATCGGAGGGAGAATGAGCAGATTGAAATGCAGCCAGATGAAAAGACTGGTTTACAAATTGAGGTGACAAGACCTTAGGAAGGAAGGCTGGATTAGGCCTAAGAATGACCCCAGAATCCTCTGGTAACCAGCGTAAGCATGACTGACTCACTGAAAGGGCATGAAGCTCACCAACACGTTTAGCAGAAGCAATGGCTAACAGAAAAGACACTTTCAAGGACAGAAACTTAATATCCACAACCTCCAATGGTTCAAACTGTGGTGTACAAAGAAACTCTAGAACAAGCGGCAAGTCCCAAACAGGGAAGGGAGTAGAACGAACAGGCTTTAAACGCCTTGCTCCCTTCAGAAAACTACATACAAGGTTGTGAGACCCCAAGGACGCACCATCGACCGGGGTATGATAAGTAGAGATGGCAGCAACATAAACTTTTATGGTAGAAGCCGCCTTGTTGTCATCCAAGAGATGCTGTAAAAAACTCAATACTTTTGGCACAGAACAATGAACTGGGTCAAGTCCTTGATCCCCACACCAAGATGAAAAAATCCTCCAACGAGCCGCATAAAGCTGTCGTGTTGAAGGAGCCCTAGCGTTACCAATAGTGTTCAAAACTGCTGGCTCACAATCAGTTAAGTGAGAAGCGGACCCACTGGCCAAACCCAAAGCTGAAGACGAGCAGGATCTGGGTGCCAAACACGGCCGTTCAGCTGAGAAAGGAGGTCGTGTCTGATGGGAAGCTGCCACGGTTCGCCCTGTAGCAGACTCAGAAGAAGAGGAAACCACGGCCTTGCTGGCCAACGAGGTGCCACTAAAAGCACCCTGTGATTGGACAGGAGTACTCTGTGTAGGGTCTCCCATAAAAGTGGAAAAGGAGGGAATGCGTACAATAGGCAGTTCGGCCATTCGTGAGCCAACGCATCCTGTCCCAACGGGCTGGATGCCTCCGTCCTCGCAAACCACCAACGGCAATGCGTGGTTAGCTCCGAGGCAAACAGATCGACCTCTGCCTTGCCGAACCGTTGCCAAATCAGCTGCACCACATCCGAGTGAAGCCTCCATTCGCCCGGAAGTAGCAGATCCCTGGACGGAGCATCCGCCACTTGATTGTCCGAGCCTGGAAGATAAACTGCTTTTAATGAAGCCAGTCGGCCTTGAGACCATTTGAGAATCTTGCGAGTTAGTTGTAAGGACGCAAGAGACCGGGTGCCGCCCTGGTGATTCAAATGAAAGACTGTGGACGTGTTGTCGGACCGGACAAGTACATGGCGGCCTAACAGATTGAGCAAAAAGTGTTGTAGCGCTAGATACACTGCCTTCAGCTCCAGAACATTGATATGTTCGAAAGCCTCCTTTGTTGACCAGTGGCCACCGATCCCCCTTTGGTTCCATGTTGCCCCCCATCCTGTTAGTGAAGCATCGGTTGTGATCACTTCCCGACGAGAAGGTACCACTCCTAGTGACACTCCAGCCCTCAGAAATGTCACCCGTCTCCAGGGTTTCAGTGCTCTGACACAAGCGGAAGAAACAACAATCATGCGACGGCGATGCCTTGTTGAGTCTAGCCTCAAGCTGTTGCTCCACCTCTGAAGAGGCCTGAGGTGAAGTAACCCTAAGGGAATCACGGATGTGGCGGCCGCTAACATCCCCATCAGTTGTAAAAGAACCCCATAAGGTATCCTTGCCCTCAGACGGAAACGAGTCAACAACTGAAGAATACTGACGGTCCGAGCGTGAGACAGTGTGGCAGACATTGTGACAGAATTGAGTGTTATTCCTATAAAGGTTATGGTCTGCTCTGGGACCAAATGACTTTTTTTCACGTTCACAGTAAGGCCTAGCTTCTGCATATGCTCCAGAACAATCCTGGTATCGCGTAGAGCATGCAATCTCGTTGGGGCGCAGAGTAGCCAATCGTCCAAGTAAGGCAGAATCCTCATGCCCTTGGACCAAAGAGGAGATAGAGCTGCACTCACACACCTCGTAAAAACACGAGGAGCAAGAGACAGACCGAATGGCAGGACTCGGAACTGATAGACTTGACCCAGAAAACTGAATCTTAGGAACTTCCTGTGGTGGGGAGCAATAGGAACATGGAAGTAAGCATCCCTCAAGTCCACACTTACAAACCAGTCTCCTTTCATCACAGACCGAAGAACGTCGACTGTGTGTAACATCCGAAAATGAAGACCCTTTAGGAACACATTGAGGCGTCGAAGATCCAGAATTGGTCGGAACCCGCCATCCTTTTTTGGAACAAGGAAGTACGTTGAGTAAAAACCGTCCCTCTGTCTGAGAGGGGGAACTTTCTCTATGGCTTCTTTCAACAACAGCGAACGAATTTCCATGGAAAGGGCCATTGAACTGGTTACATCTTTGACGACTGTCGGAAGAATTCCTGAAAACTTTGGAGGCCGGCGTCGGAACTGCAATGTGTATCCCCTGTTCAGAGTCGTCAGAACCCAGGGGTCGGATGTTGATGTTTCCCAGTAATGTAGATGTTGTGCAGTGAAACGACCGTCTGCCAGCCCCGAAACTTCAGGGTTTCTGGTTTCTGCCCTTTGAACCTGTGGGGGGACGATGACGTGGCCCCCCTTGATTGTGACGGGGAAAAGGACGACGTGACTGAGCCTCTTCGGTCAATCTGTGTCGCTGTGACGTCTGAAGTTGAGGACCACCATGATGACGCATCCGCTGCTCTAAGTTTGAGTAGCGTGGGTGAGCTGGCATCAATGGCGTCCTAAAAGAAGGAGCCCGTGGGACCTGGGTTAACTGACGGGTGGCCTCTGACAACTTCATTCTCTTTTCTAATAGTTCAGAAACATTGGAGCCAAAAAGATGTCCCGGCACAATTGGAAGTTCCCTCAGCGTCTTCTTACAATCTTCAGACAACCTTGCCTGAGCGAGCCATACCTGGCGTCGGGCCGTTAGAAGGGTCACATGACCTATAGTCAATAGGGCAGTCTGTAAGAACTGAGACACAGAGGGGTCAACATTCACTGACTCTAATGTGGTGTTACAGGCAAGCAGCAGCTGGCAAACAGTATTTTCTGCCCGAGTTATGTAAGCTACAGACTCGTATGCTCTTTTCAATAACGTGTCAGTACGATTACATTGGGCGCTTGGGCAGCGGACATTGCCTCGAAGCGCTTCATCTGGTGATACCACCAAAGCTGCCACCGGCTGTTCAATTTCAGGTGCCCGACCAACTCCAATAGAGTCAGCCTCAGCCATTGATGCAAGAGTGCGGGCTGTCTTTGACCTCCTCTTAGGCACATTGGAGCCTGTTAACGCATTGGAGAATTCAGTCACAAAGTCCTTGCATGGGGGCATAGCAAATGTATTATCAGCATTTTGCTTGAAGAACACATTAGTTTGAGCAGGCTGAACACAGTTATCAAGACCCAAACGAGCCACTGCCATCTGCAGAATCGAAAGAATGTCATCAGGAGAAGACTGGTCTGCACTAGATGAATGTACAGACCCACCGCTTGAACCACCAGCAGCAGAAAGGCCGGAAAGAACATCATGTGGGGGGGCAGACTGTATGGCAGGTTCCACCAATGCTTCATCAAGGAAATGTGAATTAGATGCGCTCATGGATAGAACGTCTAAATCGACAGTATCTGGTGGTTGGAAATCAAACTCGTTCATTGAAGCGTCCTCGATAGGCGCGGCTGACACCGGGGGTTGTAATGACTGAAGAAGACGTTTCAACTCTGTCATCTCTGAAGAGAGAGTAGCAACAGTCTTTGACAGCGAAGTTTCCGTCTGCGGTGAAGATTTCTTTTTAGTCGGCGGTGCACCAGCAGCCGCTGATGCGCAACGTTTTTGAGCACGCCGAGGCGCTGAATGCGACTGTGCAAGGCTAGCAGACGAGTTAGGATCTAGCTCTGCAAGACGAAGCTGTCTTTCTGATAGCGGCAGCATAGCACAATTCAAACACGGGTCAGTCAATGCTTCTTTCAGATGCTGAATCCCCAAGCACGATGCGCAACGATCGTGTCCGTCATCGGGAAGTAGTATGTTTGGGTACAGTTTGCAGCTCGGTGGAGAGCTGGCGATATGAGAGCTGTGAGCCATGACTCAGTCAAAAACAGGTCCTCGGTAGCACCGTAGGAACTCAAAACTGATCAAATACACGCACAGGAGATCAGGCCTTGATAATATCTTCGGATAGAACCGAAAGATTAAGTGAGAGGAATCAAACTTGAATATCAGAGCTGCCTTCGGATAGAACCGCGGGGGAAATGAAGCTTGTACGACAAATATGCGACAATTCAAATATATATAGGTCAGCGGGAAATCGCTACCTAAGTGCGGTCGAAACCAGCCACCGGATAGTACCGTGAAGCACAGGGTATCGCCGACACCACAATCAAATGTAAATGTATACTCACGTAAATGAAGAAGAAAGGATCCGAAATATCCAATAATATCCGATGATAGTGCAGAACGCGCTGTCAAGCTAAGGAGGGCGAGTCCTCGCAACTCAGGTAAGCTGCACAGAACAGTGCTAATCAACAACCTATCATAAGCGAGAAAGCGAAAGAGGCTGGGTGCCGAGCTGCGGTGGTTTATATCCTTGCATCTCGGTCTACGTCATTACATGACTTTGTTGGTATTTCTTCTCGACCTATCTAGCTGGCGCAGCGATTATCCACTAGTGCTAAGCACCGCCTCTGGCGGTCAGGAGGAATGAAACAGAACCACTGTAAATAATGGGTTCATTGATTATAAAGAAACTTTTGCGATTAACTTAAGTGACACGTTTTTAGTGATTATCAAGGAAGGGCTATTGTGCACTCCTAGGCTACATATAATATACCCCTGTACAAGAAGCAAAATTTCGGGAGTGATAAATCCCTCATAAATGAAGGGCTCGTTTTCGAATGGGAGAAAAATATAATTTCTCAGACATGCAGACTAATAGATTAACAGAAAAATATTAGAATTTTCGTGTCTTAATATTTTTTAAAAATGCAATTATTTATAAAAGTATAATGACTAAATCTTGCAATTCTTTTACTGTACATTGCTATTCTTGTTGTGGTAAAAAGTTAGTATTTTTGCAGCATTGCAACAGTTATTTTACATCGTTTTATAATAAAAACACATTATGACATTATTTATATATATATAATTTCACAATGCTGGTCAGACCATTCTGTTTTTGTTCCAAATGTTTAAATGATAAAATCCAATTTAAATAAGAAAAACTTTAGCATCTTTGTATCGTGATTAAAATGCAGTGTTTAGTTCTAATTTTCAATTTATTATTATTTTTTTATTAAAAATGTTTAGCTGGAAAAAATATTTATGACTGGTACATTTTCTCAAATCCCCCCAAATTTTTGTTTGTATCACGATTAATGTGGCAGATATGGCAAAAAGTTTTAGGCCCTGCTTGCATGTGTAGAAATCACGACAAAAGTATTGTAATTTCCCTACTGTAGAATAAGGTAAAATATCATACCTGTGAAATACTCATTTTCATTTATTTTACAGAATTGTTTTCCAATATTATTGTTGTAAGAATAATAATATATAATTATTATTATCATCATTATATTCTAATTTGTTTGGTTTCTAAATATACCAGTGTGAGATTAATTTAGACTGAGACTTTGTTTAGTTTGCACACTGAAACTGTTTTGGAGTTTTAATTGTGAACTCTCAAAGTGCACCACATAGATGAATTTAACAGTAAAATGCACAAAATTTTCTTCCCGGGGTACAGGACTTGTGTGAACTGTGTAAATGTTATTGTTATAAAGTGCCATTTAACAAAATGAATATAACGTAGTTTCTATTTTTCATTTTTTTAATGGTTTAGTTTAAATACTTTGAATATATTTGTGCACTGGAGTTTTTATTGAGGACATAACCTGATTTATGCTATGCTAGATTTGAGCTAGATGTGTTTAATATGTTCTTGGAGTATCTTCCTGTTAAAGCTAAGTTTTAAGGCAATAAGATTTCACGTGAAACATCTTTTAAAGTAATTAGTGATCTCTGTAAATGACGACGATGATTTGCGAGCACACATTTTTTTACTTGCCTTGGAACCTCCATCCTTTGGGCCGTTGCTGACCTTTCACTTCGACCCCAGAACAGAGGAGCTTATTCTGTACAAGAGGTTTTTAAATGCAAATATACATTTTAAATAGACACCCCTGCATGAAATAAAGCCATCGAATTCTCAGAACATCAAATGCATTTTCCTGTATAATGGAAAGATTCAAAAACAACATTTTCCCTTCTGAGGAAAATGTTTAGCTGTTTAGTTTTCTTTGTCGTGTCATTCCCGAGAAATGCTGAAAAGCACCAGACTGAAATTTCTGTGTTTGTTTTTCCAGAAGAGCCCAAGGTGCACCACATGTAGCTCTGGGCTCTGCACGCTGGAATTCAACCCGCGTCTGTGGATGCAATTATCTGCAAACAGGACTTACTACATGAAACACACCAACCCAAATCTATGATGTAAGAGTTCTGGACTGAACACTAATAGAATAGAATTAAGAATCTTTTTAAAATTGTTATTTCTTTGTAATTGGCCATAGTTATCTGTAACATTATCTTAATTAAATGTGATTTATTTAACAAAGCAAAATCTGTTTTGGCAACACTAAGGCTTTTTTTTAATAATAATAATAAAAAACTTGAATCATTTGATTACTAATACACTAGCAGTCAAAAGTGTGAGATGAATTCATGTTCTTGTGACTTTGCTTTAAATCTGTTTTGCAGACAAATATACATTATGCTCACATATGAATTTCTTTTTAATCTTTTTTTTTAATGAATGGGCCGAATAGTGAAGGACAAGCAGCCAAAACGTGTTCCGCATACATGGAAACTCTTCCAGTGTTGTTGAAAAAGCATCCCAAGATGCACCTTGTGGAGAGAATGACTGGACTGTGCAGAGCTGGAACCTACACAAAAAATTGGTACTTTGAAAAAGCTAAAATATAATATGCATTTCGATACATAATTACATTATTATTTTTTATGACTCTGGATTATTGTTGTTCTTGTCATTTTTATGTTCATTTTAGGATTTTAGCTGTATGTATTAATTAAGCAATTTTCACAGTAAGATCATGTTAACAAACGCCTTCTATCTGTACTTTTGAAACAGTGAGTATTTACTTACAGGGCTGGTACTTAGTAAATTTAGGAGGGCAGTCGAAATATTTGGAGCACTTTCTAATCAATAATCAAAAACTCTGATTAAAAAATTTGCCTTACCATTACAAGGTGATATTTGACTCCTAAAATTATTTACAGGGGAATTAGTTTTTACTTTTGTACTGGCATTTTTGGCAACTTTATTAAAAGTATGCCATCTATGTCAATTTAAAAGAAAAAGCTTTTTAATTTAATTAATTTAATTTATTTCAAGCTTTTTAAAAATTCTAATTAAAACAAGTTTTTGGAGCAAAATAGAGCAAAATCAGGCAATAGTGTTATAGTCAGACAATGAAAGTCACTTCTTGTTTATTTAGCTGTTGTATTAAATCAATATTTCATTTACAAACTCCCTTAAAAACCATTAAAACTCACTCATTTTAGTTCATTGTAATCTCACAAAGTTCCATTATAATCTCTCTGCACTGCACAATGAATCTCTTATTTACAGTCTCTCTACATTTTGTTTTATGAAAGGATTCGTGAGATATGCCCGTGATACATCACTATAAAATAATAGTAGTTCACTTTCATTTCAGGATTTCTCTCCATATAATGGACTTCTTTGGTGCCCCCGAGTTTGAAGCTTCAAGGGCTCTAAACTATCACAGCCGAGGAAAGAAGGGTCTTATCTAACAAAATGATCGGGTATTTTCAAAAAAGAAAAAAAAAATTACAATTTATATACCTTTTAACCTCAAATGCTCATTCTCTAGCTCTGTCTGTACAGATTAAAAAGTATATAAATTGTAAATGTTTTTTAGAAAATAACTGATCGTTCCGCTAGATAAGACCTTCTTCCTCGGCTGGGATCATTTAGAGCCTGTTGAAGCTTCATTTAAACTGCATTTTGGAAGTTCAAACTCGGGGGCACCATACAAGTCCATTATATGGAAAGAAATCCTGAAATGTTTTCCTCGAGAAACAAAATTTCTTTACGACTGAAGAAAGAAGGACATGAACATCTTGGATGACAAGGGGCTGAGTAGATTATCTGTAAAGTTTTGTTCTGAAAGTGAACAACTCCTTTAACTTTGCAAAAACATGTGGAAACCTTTAAAGCTCCCCTCAGCGCAAACACAAATATGCTGATCGGGTCAGCTCCTAAATATTTTTTCATAGTCGCACTGTAGCCCTAACTTGTTCGTGTCTCACTGTTGTTTTTTTGTTGTTGCTAATGCTGTTGATTGAGATTCATTCATAGTAGTGGGAACCCTGCTGTAAAACATTAAGCTGAACAGCTGAACTATGAGGTGTAAAAAGCATTAGTATTTTTCCTAAGACTCTCTTGATCATTAGTTTGTGTTATTTATTTATTTGTGTATGTGTGACTCAGATTCAATCCGTTTTTCCTGACTTTTACATGTGAACCTTGGAATGGAATGAAAGGTGTGATCTGTGAAGAAGCAGACTGTAGATGACGTCAGTGAAGTGGTATAAAAGCAGAAGAGACACAGGCACTCAGTCGTCGTCGTCCTCCCTCACTGCAGACACTCAGCATGCTGTGGACTTTCCTGTTCTGCTGCAGCTTTTATCTGCATGCCGCTCTGGTTTCTGCTCAAGGAATATCCAGAGGTGAGTTGATTTATGCAAATTTGTAACACATATATATTTAGGGTTTGCACACTTTTTGACCAATGAACTTCTATTACTTCTCCTGAGGTGACCACAAAATGCATATTGTCATGTCTTACACATATTTAGGACTTTAATATACATCTATAATATAAGACTTCTGTTGAAGTTTATTAACATGTTCAAACGAATAAAGTCTTTGTAGGGAAAGATCTAAAGTGCACTGCAAGATTGTTCCAGAGAGAATATTCATATTTATGTTTTTTTTACACTACCAGTCAAATGTTTTTGAACAGTATGTTTTTTTTAATGAAGTCTCTTCTGCTCACCAAGCCTGCATTTATTTGATCCATAGTACGGCAAAAACAATACAATTTTGAAATATGTTTACTATTTGAAATAACTGTTTTCTATTTTAATATATTTAAATGTATTAATCAAAGCTGAGTTTTCAACATTCTTCAGTCTTCAGTTTCACATGATCCTTCAGAAATCATTCTAATATGCTGATTTGCTTTTCAAGAAGCATTTTCTGTTTGTTTTATGATCAATCTTTAAAACAGTTGAGTGCATTTTTTTTTTCAGGATTCTTTGATGAATAGAAAGATTCAACGATCAGCATTTATCTAAAATGAAAGCTTTTGTAACATTATACACTATACCATTCAAAAGCGTGAAGTCAGTAAAAAAAAAATTGGGGGGGGGGGGATTATAGCAATTAATACTTTTATTTAGCAAAGATGCGTTAAATTGATCAAAAGTGATGATGAAGACGTATAATGTTACAAAAGATTTCTATATTAGATAAATGCTGTTCTTCTGAACTTTCTATTCATCAAAGAAACCTGAAAAAAGTCTACTCAGCTGTTTTCAACATAATAATAATAATAATAAAAAGATTTCTGAAGGATCATGTGACACTAAAGACTGGAGTAATGATGCTGATAATATATCACAGGAATAAATTACTGTTTAAAATAGAAAACAGTTATTTTAAATTGTAAAAATATTTCAAAATTGTACTAGTTTTGCATTACTTTGGATCAAAAAACGGCAGGCTTGGTGAGCAGAAGAGACTTCTTTAAAAACATGGTAGTGTATATATAATGTCCTGTTTGCCCCCCTCATAAATGAACAATGTTATTTTTATTCTAATCAGTTTTACAAAGCTCTTAGAAAGGTTTAAGCTTGATGAGAACCTGTCAAGTGGGCAGATTTAGGTATGTTTAAAAAACATTTAGTACTGCTGAAGAGAACATGTACATTCTATGCAGTTGCAGGATACAGACCAACATTTTAAGTGGCCCACCAGGCAAGATGAGTAACTGATAAGTTGAGCTTATGGAAACCTGGAATGCGTATGGAAACGCTGATGCCGCTAATGGAAAGAGCACACTTCCCTTCTGTTTGTCTGGACTGCCCTCTGGGGAGGGGAGCCTCTGACAGAAGCCCCTCCTAATAAGTTTGTAGCTTATAGGTCTTTTTTTTTAAATTTCAGTTTACCACAATCATCAGTGGAGACAAGCTAAACCCGACCCGTACTCTGAGCCTAACCCCAGCTCTAGAGCTGAGAAAGAAATACTCTCAGGTTGATTTGGTCATTCTAATGTTGCAGCTCCTGTGGCTCATAAAACCAGCTTCATAAATCACAACTGCAACAGTTTATCTGCTGTCATAACAACTTGTTCACCCAGGGGATTAATCAAAGTGAAATATGATATTTGGATTACATGTTATGGTCATGCCTTGACACAGAAAACAGGATCCAACATTAGCCCCTGCCAAAGCTATTTGCTATTCACAAACACACAGCATAAATAGTCGAAGGGAGTGAGCTCTTGGCGAATTACTTTAATACATTTCCTGACTGATATAATGTCAGATGCTGAAAAATCATCCACAGGCCCTGCAGGAAAAGTCATTATATTTTGAGCAGAGCTTTACAAGCATTAATCATGAAACTGTCCTGTTGTTCATATGTAGTTTGCAGTTCTTACAGTCTTAAAGGGAAAGTTCACTCAAGACTTAATATTCACTCTACAGTTACTCCGTCTGCAATGGAAAGATATTTAGCAGATTCTCTGAGGAGTTCCAATAATAACACGAATAATAAAAAGTAACTGTAAAAGCATCATAAAAGTACTCCGTGCTGAACTCCAAGCCATCAGATAGCTGTATTACGAGTTGAGTAAAGTGAACTCAGTATGTTGCTAAATCATCTTTCTAATTGTACATTGTTTACTACAGATGGAGAGATTATTAAACAGATTAAAGGCACAAACCAGGAGCTTGCTGAAATCAAAGAACTACTGAAACAACAGGTAAATCAGTCATTTCCAAACATTCAGTATTTTCTAAAATACTGACAAGGATGTCATTGCATATCCTTAGGTTAAATGACTTTGTATAAAACCTCTGCTATCCAATTATTATTATTATTATTATGAATAACATTCCTGCCCATTAAAGGATTATTTCATTTCCAGAGCAAATATTTACAGATAACTTACACCCCCTTGTCATCCAAGACGTTCATGCCTTTCTTTCTTCAGTCGTAAAGAAATAGTTTTTTGAGGAAAACATTTCATAAATTTTCTCTATTTAGCGCGTATTTCAACGGTGCCTGTGAGTTTGAACTTCCAAAATGCAGCTGCAAAGGACTCTGAACAATCCCAGATGAGAAATAGGGTCTTATCTAGCGAGAAAATCTGTCATTTTCTTAATTAATATTTGTATACTTTTTAATCAAAAATGCTCATTTTGTAGGGGTGTGACGAGACACTTATCTCACGAGACGAGACAAGACAAGACACAAGACTGGGTTCAGAGAACGAGACACGATTTTCAAACTTTTTTAAAGAAATCCTCAATGATGAAATATATAGGGAAAATTTTTATTTTATGTAACTAAAAAACACAAAATGCAAAAAAATGTAGGTGCATTTTGATATGAACTTGTACTTTATGAAATTAAACTTCTATTTTAATGAATTATATGCAGTAATAAACATGTAAATTAAAGCTGAAAAAACATTTCTTTTATAAATTGAGATCACAATTCTGAAAAAAAGGGATTAAAAATCTAAACAAAATTACCATTTACTAGTGCTAAGTCTATATTTGAACAAAATTTTAAAAAACGTTGGCGTCAGTGTCTCGATTAATAAAGACTTGTTTCACTATTGGAATCTCTTGAATATATAATTCAATGACAAATACTTTTTTTAAACGTGCAGTTGTCGCCACCTCCTGGCGGAAGAGGATAAGCATTACAATACATATGTGTTAAGATACTTCCGCTTTGATCGCTACTGTAGACAATAAGTGTTTATACCCAAACTATAAGCTTTTATCTCAACGTATGTTATTTAAATGTCTGTAACAAAGAAATAATGATGATTATGTGGTTAAAAAACTGTTTGTGTTGCTCTTTCTGAATCAGCACTTTGTCTAGCTCTAGTTTTACCTTGACCTTCTTTGCACACTCACTTTGTAAACACTGGGTTGTTACTTTTGTAGCAATGTTGAAGGAGAAAATGAGATGGAAGTTTTTCGACATACCTTAACTGTATTGAACCGGAGTGCACAGAGTACGCATATGCATCGCAGAGCTAGACAAGATAAGCATGTGGTTAAAAAGTGTATAAATACTAATTTATTTAAGAAAATGACTGATTGTTCTGCTAGATAAGACCCTTATTCCTCAGCTTAGAGCCCTTTGAAGCTGCATTTTGGAAGTTCAAACTCGCAGGGACCATTGAAGTCCACTATATGGGGAAAATTAAAATAATGAAATGTTTTTCTCAAAAAGCATAATTTCTTTACGACCGAAGAAAGAAAGACTTGAACATCTTAGATGACAAGGGAGTGAGTAAATTATTTGCACATTTTTGCTCTGGAAGTGAACCTTTAAGGACCTAAACCGCATTTTAGTTCTTATACATTCTTGCATAATAGTAAACTCTTTGTTTTACAGATACAGGAGATTGTTTTCCTGAAGAACACGGTTATGGAGTGTGAAGCCTGTGGTGAGGGATTCTAAGCTTATGATTGCATTAGATTCATAGCTGACAGTGTATCTGCTAAAAGTTCCATATTCTTTCTCTCATGTCTCTGTCTCTGTAGGCATGAGACCAGTGGATCCACAGCCTTCATGTGTTCCCAACCCCTGCCACCCTGGTGTGGAATGCATAATGACACCCAGCGGTGTGAAGTGTGGTCCGTGTCCAGACGGCATGACAGGAAATGGAACTGACTGCATAGATGTTGATGAGGTGAGTAGACTGACTGTCTGAGCTGAATCAGGGTGAATTCCAATGGGAACAAGGCAATAGTGTCTTTTTTAGAAGATGTTTGGAATGCACTTGGCAAAGTGGAAAAGCTGAAAGCTGGGGACACACTACACGACTAGCAGAAACATTCTAAGACTGACCTGAACACACTTAACAACTGTTTCCATCGACTGGAACCGATTTTAGTCTTAAAACCTAATGACTGAGTCACTCCACTACACAACGCACTTAAACTGCAGCGTCTACCTGCGCTCCCTCAACCGCACCAAAACACAACACTGCAGACAACAACAGTACTATTATTTGAAATCTGTTTTACCAATTGAAACATTAATGTTTTTTTTTAATCAGGCCCGGTTCTGTGTGGGTGCTAATCACCCTCAAACGAAATTGATAGCACCCTCAATAATGGTGTTCCTAATAAATGTCACGAATATGTTTTGATTATGCTTCTTTTTCTTTTTGGAATTATTAGACGCATTTCATAATATCTTTTCAAATGCCTAGGTCTGTTTAATTTCCTTAATTCTAACATTTCTAGCACTATTTTAAATGTTTATTCAAGCAATAATATATAAATTATCTCATGTATGCGAATTGGTTCCAAGTAAAGTGGTATTTTTTCTTCTTTCTGAATTTATATGAAAACTTTGTTTTGAAGTGTAAGCTATATTTGTTATGTTTGTATATTTATTATTGAGAAAATTAATTAACCTAGCCTATTAAGTTGATTTAATATTCTTGATAATACATTTTTAGAAGTTAAATGGTAAGGAAAAAAGGAATTAACCTGTCGTTTATATATATTTAGGGCTGTAGGCTAATCTTTTTCTTAACTTTTATTACACTGCAGATCGAAATAAAATAATTCTTGATCATCTTTAAAATGGGAGAATCACTGACATAATTTAGAGTACTTTGAAAACGAAACTATCTAAATCTGTATAGCAGTTATGAATTTGGTTATGAATTAAAAGAAAGACGAAATAAATCACAACAAGAACAATCTGTATTTTTCTTGTAATCAAGAACATTTATTTTGACAAAATGACCAAATTAATGCGAAATGATGTGTGACAGTGAACGCATCTCCACTGCATTGCTGCATATAATCGCTGGTGTCAGTCGCAAATATTAAACATGTTTAAAAAAATCTTTGTGAAAACGACTGGCAACGACTGTTTTTTGAATTCTAAGATTTAAATCTTTAGACACCACACACAATGCAATTTTTTGAACGGCTGCAAACAGCGACTAAGCCCGTCTGGAACAGACTGTGTCCAACTTGGCACGATCCTTGATCAAGACCAAATTCCATTTATAATTGGCATGAAAATCATGTAGTGTGTTCTCAGCTTAACATAATCAAAGACTTAGATATACTGTACCAAGACTGCACTCATATTACTACTAATGGGAGAAAGTGCAATGCGCAACTAGTGGAATAAGTCCTTCTTTTAAAGGAGATCTATCATGCCCCTTTTTACAAGATGCAATATAAGTCACAGGTGTCCACAGAATGTGTCTTAAGTTACAGCTCAAAATACCTCACAGATCATTTATTGTATCATTTTGAAAATGCCTATTTTGAGTAGAAGCAGAAACACCCTGTTTTAGTGCATGTCTCTTTAAATGCAAAAGAGCTGCGGCTCCCTGCCCCCTTTTTCAGAGCAGGGCTGTGCCTTTACAGCTCATACCTCAGATACTCTGCCAAAAACATCTGTTTGGTTTTGATTATTATGTCTATCGCATTGAAATCATGTCCTTTTAACCATATTAGTTTAAACTTCTGATACAATTTAGGCTGTCACTAAACTGAGTACTAAGTTCTCTTTCATGGCCTATTGCGCTTAAACTGTCAAATACACACAAGTTTATATTACAAACACAAGAGTTGCAAAAACAGTCGGTTTTGTCTGTGAAGGTAAACAGCCGGGAAAGAAATTGCATGTTTATAATAGATCTGTGTGTCAGCAGCATAATATACAGTAAATAAATCAATAAATCCACTGCTTTCTTGTCTCTTCTGCGGCTGGGACTCTGGGACACTAAACAGAGTTCTGTCCTCGTCTGTGCAACCAACGACAGAACAGTTAGCATGCTCAACTTTGCTGCCGTAATATGGCCGCTGCTTCCATTTTACAGCAGCAAACTTCCTTGACTATTACGCTGGAATGGGAGTGCAGTTCCTAATCTTATCGGCCTAGAAAATCACATCTTTACATTTTCCGCCGGTCTTAGTACACAGTATAACTACAGAAGAGTCAAGTTTTAAATAGGACAAATATCGAAACTCGTTGGTCATTTTTGAGCGCGATGCTATCGGTCTAATAGGATTCAATGATCTATGCTAAGCTATGCTAAAAGTGATATCGCCAGAACAGGAGAACGGCTGAATGGATTTCAAAACGGTAAAACTCAACTTATTAACTCGGGGGGAGTTGGAGAATGAGCCTATTTCTAAAAAAGTGGAGTGTTCCTTTAATTCATACTTCACCACTGACTAAGATTTTTGTTCTCTACTGTTTCTTTGTTGTGTACAGTGTGCTGCAATGCCATGTCACATGGGGGTGAGATGCATTAACACATCACCTGGTTTTCGCTGTGGCCCCTGTCCTGCTGGATACATGGGCCCCCAGGTGCAGGGTGTGGGACTCGCCTATGCATCTGCAAATAAACAGGTAGAATTTTTCTATGAGAATCTTTTAATTCAAATGCAGGCAATCAGTGGATAAAATGTTTGAAATGAAATGTACATTCCTACATGCAGGTGTGCACAGACATTAATGAATGTGAGAACTCAAATGGAGGCTGCGTGGAGAATTCCAACTGCATCAACACACCAGTGAGTGACGCATGATGTTCTGTTTGACCGGTCTTTTATGCTTCACAAAAATATTCTGTCCTGATACACGGTAAAAAAGGACTTCTGCCAGTAATTACCTCAAGGAGCTATTTCTCTACCTGATCTGACCCTAAAAATCACTTTCATAACTGAATGAGGTGAGATTGGTTTAGTCATATCAAAGAATATTTGACTTGAATAGAACTGTTTAGTTTAGATGTAAATCGGCACCCAATAGTTGATTGGCAGAACTATCGGTTATCGGCAAAAATCGATGACGATTGTTTTTTCTGGGTTGGGTCCATTGCTAGAGCGGCTGAGAAGGTCATCATCAGTGTTGGGGAAAGTTACTTTTAAAAGTAATGCATTACAATATTGAGTTGTAAAAAAAGTTAAAAAAGTAATGCAGTGTGAACTAACATGAATAAACAATGAACAACTGTATTTCCGTTAACTAATGTTAATAAAGATTAGTAAATACAGTAACAAATGCATTGCTCATGGTTAGGTCATGTTAGTTAATATATTAACTAATGTTTAACTAATGAACCTTATTTTAAAGTGTTACCCAAAAATCTACAAATTTCATGGAATTCAGTGCTATAGAGTAAATTCCGTTTTTATGAGTGGACTCCTGTTCATGTTTTCACCATAGATTGTAAAAAATAGCTTTTCACGGAGGAGAAATTGTAGATGCATGACCATGTAGAGACAGAAATTACATGCCGTTTTTAGTTTGTTTAACCCTTGTGTGACCTAATGGATGTTTTTGTCCATTTCAGTTTTGTGTACCTGTGTTAATGCCAACTGCATAAATTTTGGCTCAGGTGTTTATTTTTATTAAAATTATATTATTTCACCATCATTTCCTTCAAAAAAATCAATTTTACCCTCCGTACAAAAAATACTCACACTCAGGACCTTAAGGACACAAATATCAACATTAAAACCCATTGAAACCTGGGGCTATTTGACTATAAAATGATGCAATATTTGCTAATAGGCATTCATTCTATTTACACGGCTTCAAATTTGAAATTTTTTACTAAATTATGCCATTTTTTCAATTAATGTTGTTCTTCACTGACACGCCCAAAAATCTAATAAGCAAAGAAAAAAAATCTGCTCAGCATTTAGAATATGGAAATCACTATTTAAAAAAAAAAAACAAAACAAAACAAAAACACCTGTGGCATTATGCAAACAAACCAGCATTTAAAGGGTTACAATTCTGAAAATTAATGAATGTTTGATGATATCTATAAATAGATCAGGTGCTGGTTAACAAAATCGCCATCAATGAAAGTGAAAAAAAATATGAATAAATCATATTTTTATGACCGTTTTTGGACATGGACATTTTTGTCCATTTTGCACCTATGTGTTACTTTTTTTTGAACGCACAAGGGTTAATAAAAGAACAAGGTTCTATAGGAAAAGGAAACCTTAAATGGATTATATTGTGATCTGGTGCTATTTAGAAAATACAATTAAAATTAAATGAAATAAAATTAACTTTTAACCCCTAATATAATGGCAGGGAAAACACTGAATTACTAATTGATTATTTGTTGACTAGACTACAAATGTTCTAGAATAGAAGCAGTTAAACTGTGAAAGCAAACAATATTAGGCTACTATATGTATGTAATTTCAATATTGTGGCCTTTGTGTAGATATTTAAAGATGGCCATCTTTAGCTTTACAATATGAGTCCATTTGTAACATTAAGATTGATAAAAGCTGTAGAATAGAAGTATTATTCCTTGTTGGAGTGTGTTCATTTGTTTTAAAAAAGTTGCTTTTGTTAACAATAATGAACTCCGAAGCAAGTGTTATGATCAATGTAATTAATATTAATATTTTATTTATTCACAAAATATGGTTTAATAGGCTACTTTTTATTTAAATAGTAGAGCAGTGTTTATTTTCCATTCAGTAGCCATTTAAAAAAATACCGGTCGATTTAATCGGTATCGGCCAGTGTGGTCCAGCCAAGTTATTAGTATTAGTAAAATTCAATATTGGTCGACCTCTAACCACATGCATAAGAAGAATAAGTTTAGGTGATGTAATCGTTTTTACAGTGATGGGTCACAGACAAAAAACATCAATGATAAATGCAAAATAATCAAATTATCAAAATAATCATGCATTTATGATAGCAAAATCAAAAGGCTAACACAGCGCCAAACATAACATGCAGAAAAAACAATGCTCAGGTTGTACTAGTTGGTAAAGTGTTCCGAGAAAATACTCCCCACACACCATTACACCACCATCAGCAACCTGAACCATTGATACAAAGCAGGATAGATCCAGACTTTCATGTTGCCAAATTCTGACCCTACCATAAAAACAGAAATCGAGACTTATCAGACCTGGGAACTTTTTTCCAATCTTCTATTGTTCAATTTTGGCGAGCCCGTGCAAATTGTAGACTTCTTTTCCCATTCTGCTCGGTTTGAACTTCACATTTTACAATTTCACACTTCACAATTTACATCAAAATTAGGCAGATGCTACATGGAAAGGTTGCATTGCATGCTCTTATACTTAAAACTGTGAACATAGCTGTGCAAAAAATGACCCAGATTGCATGAAACACTGGTTACAGAATTGCAATTGTGCTGGGTTAAGACAACACAAAGGAAAAAGTTGGTTGAATCATGATTCTTTCCGTTCTCTATGGCAGGGCTCTTTTCGCTGTGGCCACTGCAAGTCTGGTTTTGTTGGGGATCAGGTGAAAGGTTGCAAACCTGAGCGGGCCTGTGGTAATGGTCAGCCCAATCCTTGCCATGCCAGCGCAGAATGCATTGTTCACCGTGATGGACAGATTGAATGTGCAGTAAGTCAATGATCATATTTCACACATAAAACACCTGGTCTACAGTGCCTTGCAAAAGTATTCATACCCCTTCATTTTTTTCATGTTTTGTTATATTGCAGCCTTGTGTTAAACTACTTTAAATTACTTTTTTTTCCACATCAATCTACATCTCATGCACCATAATGACAAAGCACAACACAGGTTTGTAACAACTTTGCACATTTATTAGAAATAAAAAATTGAAAAGATCACGTTGCATAAGTATTCATAACCTTTTCTGGGACACTCGAAATTTAGCTCAGGAGCATTCATATTGCTTCTAAATGTTACTACACTTCGAGTGGAGTTAAACTGTGGCAAATTCATTTGAATGAGTCTGATTTAGAAAGGCACACACCTCTCAGAAAAGGTCGAACAGCTGAAAATGCATATCAGAGCAAAAACCAAGTCCTGAGGTCAAGATAACTGCCTGTAGAGCTCAGTCACAGACTTGTGTTGAGGCAATGATCAAAGTTCAGAAAAAAATCTGCTACATTGAAGGTTGACAGAAGCATGTAGCCTACATTATCCATAATAGAAGACGATTGGAACAGCTAGGACTCTAGAAAATGTCTGCCAGGCCACATCCAAGCTGACAGAGCTTGAGAGGTGAAAAGGTGAGGCAAAGAATCAGGGCTCTAGACTAACTTTTTGCACTGGTTGCACTGGTGCGCCTAACTTTTTTTCTTAGGTGCACCAGCACAAAAGTTAGGTGCACCCAAATTTTCAACCGCATCACATTCAACACCGCAGTTTTACAAGTTCACTTTTTTTTTACTTTTATTTTTTTATTTTTTTTTAATCCCTGTCCATATAGGCAATATTGACTTGTAAATGATTAACTAACAATCTGGTCAATATAAAGTTCTTTATTTGAAGCATATTTTTTCCCCCAGTACTTTACCCTACTTTGTGTAATAACGAAAACATTTCAGTGAAAAAATAAGGACAAAACTCTCTATTTTAACATTTTGAACAATAGGGCTCTACAATTGTTTTTTTATTTTTTTTTATTTTTTTTTTATTCTTGTTTTAATTTTTCTCATAATCAAATGAAAGCATAAACATGTATTTATTTTTAATCAAATGAAAAATAAACCTTTTTAATTTTTGGCAAACATATATATGATTTATAAATAGGAATATATAAGCACCTACATTATACTGTACAAAAGTAATACAGGACTAATATTGTTCTGTCTCATGTTAAACTGTACTCTTATTTTGACAGGTTGCCTTGAAGTTTCTGTGTGTACAGTATGATATGATGCTTTCTCAAATGAAACGGTAAAAGTGACACAGTAGGTTTGGAGATTGAGTTTATCTGTTCATGTGAGATGCAAATGCCAAAAATTAGCGGGAGCGTCACGCCTGCTTCAGTAGCCTATACACGTGTAGTTAAAAAAAACATACACGTCTCCACCATTAATACATAGAGGCAAACGGAACATGCAGGATTCATTTTAAACGGTCTTTTTGCCTTTCAGTTTTCATAGACACTAGTCCATATTGCGATTTGAATTAAGTGACAGACCAACTTTTGATTTATCATTCCAGAAATCAACGTATTACGTGGCATTCCGCGCCATAGTAAATTCGGTTTTTATGAATGGAGTCCGCGATCCAGTCCGTGTTTTTGCGGAGGAGGCGTTGTAAACGCTTGACAATATCTGGACCATGGACAATCAGAGGGGGGGCGGGACCCGTCCTTTATCTCTGATTGGTTTAGACCACGCTATGGGTCTAATGTGTGTCTGTTGTTGAGCAACAGGGAGACTTTAAAGGAGAACTCCGGTGTGATATTGACCTAAAGTGTATTGAATCATGATACCGAGTGTAAACGTACCTTGCATATCTCATCTCGTCTTGTCCACTGCTGTCCGAAATCTGGGGTCAGTTATCCGATGCTCACAACAGCTTGTCAATGAGATCAATGGGGCATCGAAGCAGTCATGTAAATAAATCACTGTTTTACGCCATTTACGAGACACAAAGTAGCGCCACACTTCATCGGTAGACTTCCAAGGGCCCTGACATTTAAAACGCGACATTGAAAACTCATAAAAAGCACCGGTAGTTTATTTACGAGAAGATTTATACAGACAGTAACGGCAAGAAGTTTAGCGGCCGTCGCCATCTTGAATGTAGTCACGTTAAGTCGAGTGACGAGCACGAAGGAACGTATCAGGTTTTCAACCTATCAGGTTGTAGTTTCCTTCGTGCTCGACATTCGACTTAACGTGACTACATTCAAGATGGCGGCGATCGCTAAACTCCTTGAAGTTACTGTCTGTATAAATCTTCTCGTAAATAAACTACCGGTGCTTTTTATGAGTTTTCAATGTCGCGTTTTAAATGTCAGGGCCCTTGGAAGTCTACCAATGAAGTGTGGCGCTACTTTGTGCCTCGTAAATGGCGTAAAACAGTGATTTATTTACATGACTGCTTCGATGCCCCATTGATCTCATTGACAAGCTGTTGTGAGCATCGGCTAACTGACCCCAGATTTCGGACAGCAGTGGACAAGACGAGATGAGATATGCAAGGTACGTTTACACTCGGTATCATGATTCAATACACTTTAGGTCAATATCACACCGGAGTTCTCCTTTAAGAGTGACGGAGTTTCGTTTTTTTCCACCTCGAATGGCTGGTCGCACCGGTGCAACCTTTGATTTTTTTTAGTCGCACCATTGAGAAATTAGGTCGCACATGAGACCAAATTGGTCGCACTCTAGAGCCCTGAGAATGGCAGATAATTGCCAAATGCAGATGTGCAAAGCTTGTCACATCATACCCAAAAAGACTTGAGGCTGTAAAGGTGCTTCAACTATGTACTGAGTTAAGGGTATGAATACTTATGCAATGAACTTATTTCAGTGTTTTATTTTCAATACATTTGTAAAATTTGCAAATCTGGTTTTTGCTTTGTCATTATTATTGTGTATGGAGTGTAAATTGATGTGGGGAAAAACTAATTTAAAGCAGTTTAACATAATGCTGCAACAAAACAAAATGTGAAAAAAAATGAAGGGGTATGAATACTTTCGCAAGGCACTGTACAACTAACTGCTATAATCTAATTTAGTGTGGAGTTGGATGGGCTGGGAATGGATACTTATGTGGAACGGACACTGATATTGATGGCTTCCCTGATGAAAAGTTGGAATGCGTGGAAAGAAACTGTGCAAAGGTAAAAAAAGAAAAACGTATTGCACTAAGCATTAAGTAAAAACTTAATAAAGATAAAGAAGTGGTGAGATCTCAATAAAATGTTTTTTAGGACAATTGCCTCACCGTTCCAAACTCTGGCCAAGAGGATGCAGACAGGGATAACATCGGCGATGCATGTGATGATGATGCAGATGGAGACGGGATCCTAAACACAGAGGTCGGAGGTCAACACACCACCTTAATTAAGATATATGTAATCACAATGCTGTTGTAAAGTGCACATGAAACACTGCTCCTCTCTTGATGCTGCCTTAGAATTTGGCCAAAAGCTATTGTAGAAGGTTTCTGCCTATATTATGTTGGGATTATGGCCAATGCTGTCTGTAGGCAGTGAACGAAGATATGAGGTAATTGAGACTGTAATCTCCAGCTACCACTTCTCATGACTTCCTTACTGTTTACTTCTCGGACAGGATAACTGTGTGCTCGTCCCTAACGTCAATCAGAAGAACATCGATCAGGATGATTATGGAGATGCATGTGATAATTGCCGTCTGGTAAAAAACAATGACCAGAAGGACACAGATAGTGACGGTCAGGGTGATGAATGTGATGATGATATTGATGGAGATGGTAAGGTTTCATATTTTTTCCTTCATTAGGATAATATGAACATTTGCATTGGTTAAACTGAGAAGTGTTGCTTTCCAGGAATCAAAAATGCTAAAGATAATTGCAAAAAGGTGCCAAACCGTGACCAGAAAGATAGAGACGGTGATAATGTTGGTGATGCTTGTGACAGCTGTCCCTACATTCGCAACCCTGATCAGGTCTGATTAACACCCTACACTCTCTAAATCTGAAGGTGATGGAGGTGGAAATTGAGGTATTACAAGTCTCTTCATAACCCATTATTCTCCTCCTTTCTACCACAGATGGATGTGGATAATGACTTGATTGGTGATCCTTGTGATACCAACAAAGATAGGTATTAGATCATTCCAGTTGTTGATTCTCATGAATGTTGTTGATTCAGTTGTTGAATGTTTGATTTAAAGGGATAGTTCACCCAAAAATGAAAATTTGATGTTTATCTGCTTACCACCAGGGCATCCAAGGTGTAGGTGACTTTGTTTCCTCAGTAGAACAAAAAACGAAGATTTTTAACTCAAACCGCTGCAGTCTATTAGTGATTTAATGGCAGTGGATGGGCACCAAACCTTTGAAAGTAAAAAAAAAAACATGCACAGGCAAATCCAAATTACACCCTGCGGCTCGTGACGATACATTAATGTCCTAAGACACGAAACAATCGTTTTTTTGCGAGAAATTGAAAAGTATTTATATCATTTTTTTACCTTTGATATACAGCAATGTCCAACTCAGCTCAGCATCCGGCGCGTTACCCGTGTACACACTCTGGCATAGTAGGGGAAATTGGTGAAAAGTCAACAGACCCGGATGAGTTTGCACAAGTAAACGTAATCTTTTGCAACAATCAGAATAAGCGCAAGTGATAACCGTTTTGAATAGCCGCTATACCCACAATCTCTGTGCACTGTGTAAACAATGAGTGTCGTATACTAGAGATGCGCGGATGGGCTCAATCGTCACCCGAATCCGCAGCTTCAAATAAATGATCCGCCCGCCACCCACCCGCACCTATATTTTTCTCTGATTTAGATAACCGCACCCGACCCGCACCCGATCGTCATATTACACTTATTGTAATTCTTAGTTTTGCATGATGATATGATAAATTGATGGTTCATGTTAACAGCAGATTGATTCAGCTGATCTGCAAATCGCTGCACACTTATACGTTTATCACTCATGATTTTAAGCCAAATCCATGCAGAAAAGAATAACGTTAACTGACATCTGGATGCGACTCTCTGCAATCTCTGACGAAATCGGTCGGGTTTTCTCTCTATTAGAGCCGCTCTGAACTTAGTATTTGAACGCATGCTTGGACTGAAGTTTACAGGGGTTCACCAGTTTAAGAAAGGTCTGAGCATAAAAATCTGCTTCTTTTCATTTTGAAGGTATTGTTTTCATTATAATCTACTGATTCAAATAAGTAATCGATAATAATTATAGCCTACCACTGCGCGCCTAGCCTGACATGCTTTCGCGTAAGAATGAACAGGCAGCATGGACGCATCAGGCAAAATCGTCAAATATATTTCAAAAGAAGCCGGCGCCACGGTCCTGACCACATCACTGTCTTTACTGGGTGTTTTTAGGGAATATTTCAATTTATTAACATGCGATTGAATTAGCTATTCATGTGTTGGACTGTCATGATTTTGGCTAATGCAGGACACTTCTGAATGATGCGCATCAGAGACGTGGGTAAACGCAAAGCGACCAATGCACTACACCGCTGCATTACCGTGCTCAATAGCATTAGCACAGGCATAACTCCCTTCAAACTTTATATGGAATGTCAACGTTTCTGTCACCAAAAACTTAGAACAGGCAAAACACACACACGCACACAAATGAAATCGTCTCTGCCTGATGAAAAACATATTTAAAACACGTTCAAGTTTTAGAAAATGTAGTTAATATTTGCATCATTATTGATTTATCTCATCCACCCGCGACCCACCCGCAAATAATCAGAATGCATTTTTTTATTACCCGACCCACCCGACCCGCGGATTATCCGCAGCGCCCGCGGATATAACCGCCATCCGCGCATCACTATCGTATACACTCGACAGATTGTTTTCGGCGTTTGCATATACTACGCCAGAGCGTGCACACATGCAATGATCCGGATGCTGACACACGCTCGAAACAGTTGTTGGACATGGCTGTATATCAAAGGTAAAAAATTACAAATACCGTTTAGTTTCTCACGAAAACCGACCGTTTCGTGTCTTAGGACATTAATGTATCGTCACGAGCCGCAGGGTGCAATTTGGATTTGTCTGTGCATGTTTTTTTATTTACTTTCAAAGGTTTGGTGCCCATCCACTGCCATTAAATTACTAACATACTGCAGCGGTTTGAGTTAAAAATCTTCGTTTTTGTTCTACTGAGGAAACAAAGTCACCTACACCTTGGATGCCCTGGGGGTAAGCAGATAAACATCAAATTTTCATTTTTGGGTTAACTATCCCTTTAATGCCTTGGTCTCTATCATCAGTGATGGAGATGGGCATCAGGACTCTCGAGACAACTGTCCTGCAGTTATCAACAGCTCCCAGCTAGACACGGACAAGGATGGCATTGGAGATGAATGTGATGATGATGATGACAACGATGGCATTCCCGATCTGCTTCCACCTGGTCCGGACAATTGCCGTCTGGTTCCAAACCCACTGCAGGAGGACTCAGATGGTCAGGCTTTAATGTTTGGAAATCTCACTTTACATCTAACTGTTGATAGGAATGTCATAATTCTGAATAAAATAACATTGATCGACCAGCTTGACCAACAAGCTGGTCTTTTGGTCTGGAAATATATCTTCAGTCACCGTCTGATCTTGTTGACTTGTGATAAATGTCAAATCACAGTCATCTGCATCATATTCTTTACTTTTGATTTGCAGGTGATGGGATTGGCAACGTTTGTGAGAATGACTTTGACAATGACACATATAGTGACATCATTGATGTTTGTCCTGAGAACGCTGAGGTCACACTCACCGACTTCAGAACCTATCAGACTGTGGTTCTGGATCCAGAAGGAGATGCACAGATTGATCCAAACTGGGTGGTGCTCAATCAGGTCTGTCTGCCTCTGAGTGCAATCATCCATGAGGAACAAAATGTTCTTTACCAAGGAATGCTTATCTTTATCAACAGGGAAGAGAGATTGTTCAGACCATGAACAGTGATCCTGGACTGGCTGTAGGTAAAAGACTATGACAAGAAAAACAAAAAGTAGATGTGATCTTGAAAGCTTGTTCCAAGCTTGTTCTCTTCTGTTACTTTAACAGGCTACACGGCATTCAATGGTGTGGACTTTGAAGGGACGTTTCATGTGAATACCGAGACGGATGATGACTACGCAGGCTTTATCTTCGGCTATCAGGACAGCTCGAGCTTCTATGTGGTGATGTGGAAGCAAGTGGAGCAGATTTACTGGCAAGCCAATCCTTTCCGAGCTGTAGCTGAGCCTGGTATCCAACTGAAGGTGTGATCTGGTTTCTTCACTTATAGAATAACAACTTATTTAATTTCTAATATATAATATAGTATTTGTTCTGTATTTTGTTGGTAGGCAGTGAAATCAGACACGGGGCCTGGAGAAAACCTGCGGAATTCACTCTGGCACACAGGTGACTCGACAAACCAGGTGAAACTCTTGTGGAAAGATTCCAGAAATGTTGGCTGGAAAGACAAGACCTCCTACCGCTGGTTCCTGCAGCATAGACCTCAAGAAGGCTACATCAGGTATAATCAGATTTGACAATTATTTATCTGCAAATCATCCTGATATTTGTGTTTGTAATGTTGTCTTATGCATGTTTAGATAAATACTGTGCATACCTTGCATACAGGGTTCGCTTCTATGAAGGTCAGCAGATGGTAGCAGACACAGGAATTATCATCGACACAACCATGAGAGGAGGAAGACTGGGAGTTTTCTGCTTCTCCCAGGAGAACATCATCTGGGCCAATCTGCGCTACAGATGCAACGGTCAGTTCCTTTGATGAAATACTTTTTGCATGCATTAGAAATTGAAACAAGTGTATACCTATTCAAAGAGCTTAGTGTCAGGCCTACAAATTTCCACATAGTTTGAATTCCCAACACTGACAAAGTTCTACACATCAGCTGCTTGCATGTTCATTTATTTATTTTGGCTCCTTTGAAAAGACACTATGTGGACAAAGTATTGGGAGACATAGCCTACCTTTTACAGTGCCTTGCAAAAGTATTCATACTATTATTTTTTTCACATTTTGTTTTGTTGCAGCCTTATGTTAAACTGCTTTAAATTACTTTTTTCCCACATCAATCTACATCTCATACACCGTAATGACAATGCACAAAACAGGTTTGTAACAACTTGATGTGACTTGGCAATGATCTAGGGAAGAGTTCAGAAGAAAATCTGCTGCATTGAAGGTTCACAGAAGCATTATCCATAATGGAAGACGATTGGAACAACTAGGACTCTAGAAAATGTCTGCCAGCCCCCATCCAAGCTGACAGAGCTTGAGAGGTGAAAAGGTGAGGCAAAGAATGGCAGATAATTGCCAAATGCAGATGTGCAAAGCTTGTCACATCAGACCCAAAAAGACTTGAGGCTGTAAAGGTGCTTCAACTATGCACTGAGTTAAGGGTATGAATACTTATGCAATGTACTCATTTCAGTGTTTTATTTTTAATACATTTGTATAATTTGCAAATCTGGTTTTTGCTTTGTCATTATTATGGTGTATGGAGTGTAAATTGATGTGGGGAAAAACTAATTTAAAGCAGTTTAACATAATGCTGCAACAAAACAAAATGTGAAAAAATGAAGGGGTATGAATACTTTTGCAAGGCACTGTAATTATTGAATTCAGGAATTTCAATCAGACTCATTGCCAGAGATGTATAAAATCCAGCACCTAGCTATGCAAACTACGTTTATAAACATTTGTGAAAAATGGGTCATTCTGAAGAGCTCAGTGTATGCCACCTTTGTGATAAGTCAGTTTGTGAAATTTCACCCTTGCTAGATATTCCACGGTCAACTGTAAGTGGTATTATTGGAAAGTAGTGTAGTAGTTTAGGAACAGCAGCAACTCAGCCATGAAGCAAAGACCATGTAAAGTCACAGAGCAGGGTCAACAACTGCAGAGGCACATGTTGCATAAAACTCTGGAACTGTCGAAGTCTGTTCTGTGGAGTGACAAACTATGATTCTCCGTTCAGCAGTCTGATAGGCAAATCTGAGTTCAGGAGAACGTTACGTGCCTGACTGCACTGTGCCAGCTATAAAGTTTGGTGGAGAGGGATAACTTGGTGGCTGCTTTTCAGAAGTTGGGCTAGGCTCCTTGCATCCAGTAAAGGGAAATCTTAATTCTTTAGCATGCCAAGACATTTTGGACAATGCTATAACTTCTATTCCAGCATTACTATTCCCCAGTGCAACCCTATCGAACACCTTCGGGATGAAGTCGAACAGAACCAGGACATCTTGTCCAGCATCCGTGCCTGACTTCACAAATGCTCCACTGGATCAATGTGCAAAAAATCCCACAAAAACACTCCAAAATCTTGTGGAAAGCTGTCCCAGAAGAGTAAAAGTTGTCGTCACTGCAAAGGGGGGGGGGGGGGGGAGACCAGCTATTAATGTATTTATGTCTATGTGTTTAGTATGGAAAACCCTGTTGGTGTAATTGTCAGGTGTCCCAATAGTTCACACTCAGCGCTGTGTAGGGATGACACTATGAAAAACGCCTAATGGGGCAACTAAGCACACTGCATTTGCAGTTGGGGACTTGATGGCAGGCCTGATACCTGTGAGCTCTTTGGTTAAATCTCACTGAGAATTGCAAAAAGGAGAACGTTTTCCTACTGGACACCTCTATATGCCAGTTAGGTTTGTTTGGGGAAGTGGTCAGCTCAGTAGTTGCTAAATCCCGGACTTCTAAGATGCAAATTTGTCACCCTTGAGCATGCCTACGGCTTACGAAGCTTCCACTCCTGTCTTTAGAAGGAGTGAAGAGCCGAGACAGCCCCAACTCGCATGGTTTGGGGAACTCGTGGCCTAAAGCCCTATGTTTCTCCTTGAGATGCAAATGTATTATACCTGCCGCCATGTGCGTTTTGGGATACAAAGTTAGGTTACCAGCAACATCTTCCACTATTGAAGATCGGAGACACTTCAGGCTATCTTCCCCTCTCTTCTCCCTCAAGCTGCTATGCCCCTATGCCAGACCCTCAGGGGCCAGTCTTCATTGCCAGAGGACACCTCTGGCCTTCCTCCGAAACTTTGGACATCTTACCACCTGGCATCGTGGAAGGCTTTCATCAGGTGTGTCTCACTGAGGTGTGTCTCACCCTAGAGGTATCTGTCCAACCGCATGAAGTGACATCGCTCCTCCTAAAGGGAGCAATAGAGGAGGTTCCCCTTTCAGACTTAAATTGTGGCTTTTCAGCAGCTACTTCCTCATTCTAAAGAAGTACGGGGGTCATGCTCCATTTTGCACATGCATCAGCTGAATTTTTCCCTAGACAAAGGGAAATTTAAGTTGCTGTTGTTAAAACTGTCCTTGTGCAGATCTGATCAGGGGACTGGTTTGTTGCCGTGGACCTGAAGGATGCCTATTTCCACATCCAGGTCATTCCACAGCAGAAGGGGTTTTTTAGGTTCGCCTTTGGGGGAAATGGCGTACCAATATTGGGTTCTTCCGCTTGGTCTAGCTTTGGCTTCAAGGACTTTCTTCAAGTGCATGGATGCAGCTCTGGTCCCCTTGAGGCTCCGGTGCATCCCAACAACGTTCCTAGAGGCACCCCAACACCCACATTTTGCATCTCTCCTTTGTCTGACACACCCATTTCAGGTTTTGGAGCAGAGGTCTCAAACTCAATTCCTGGAGGTCCGCAGCTCTGCAGAGTTTAGTTCCAACCAGCTCCAACTCACACCTGCTTGGAGTTTCTAGTAATCCTAAAGACCTTGATTATGTGGATCAGGTGTGTTTGATTAGGGTTGGAGCGAAAATGTGCAGAGCTGTGGCCCTCCAGGAATTGAGTTTGAGACCACTGTCTTGGAGTCTCTACTAATGAGCTGATTATCTAATTCAGGTGTGTTTGATTAAGGAGACATGAAAAACATGCAGTGTTGGGGGGCCTTCAGGAACGTGGTTGGGAATCACTGACTTAGATGACTGGCTCATTTTGGCTCATTCCAGAGAGTAGGTGTGTTGTCACAAGGGTGTCCTTCTCCACCTCTGGTCTTTTGGCATCAAGCTGAACAACACCATCTCAGCAAACCATTTTCTTGGGTGTTCAGCTCGATTCTCTCTCAACAATTCTCTCCTGCTAGAGTTTCCTGTTTCCGTGCATGCTTGGCCTGCTTCAAACTCAGCCATCATGTTGCATACTTCTGGGTCTCATGGCAGCTGCCTCATCCTGTGCTGCCTTTGCTTTACATGAGGCTGTTTCTGTGGTGAATGAAACTCAGGAGTGATCTTTCTTGGCTAGCTTTCCATCGGCTGGGAGTATCTTTGTGTTCTCTGGAGGTGGAAAAAGCCTTTCTTTTTGTTACAAGGGGTCAGGATGGACTAAAGTCATCACAACGGGGACATTTGTGTTTTTATCAAGTTTTATAACCTGGATTTGTATACAGCCCCTGGTTCCCAGGTTCTTTTCACCTTGGTTGTGATTGGGTCTGGTCTGGTTTTTTTTGAAAAAATTAAAATGATAAACAATGAACAGTTCTTTGGCCAAATTTCAATCTATTTATTTTTTAACTATACTAGTACAGTGGCATGCAAAAGTTTTGGACCCCTTGCAGAATCTGTGAAAATGTGAATAATTTTAACAAAATAAGAGATAATTCAAAATGCATGTTGTTATTTTTTTATTTAATACTGTCCTTAGTAAGATATTTTACATAAACGATTGCTGAAATTATTAAAACAAGCCCCTTCAAAAGTTTGGGAACCCTTGTTCTTAATGCTGTTTGTGTATAATCTATGATCAGTTTTTTGTTTGTGAGTCTCTTGTTTGTTCTGAACAGTTAAACTGAGCACTGTTCTTCAGAAAAATCCTGCAGGTCCTGCAGATTTTTCAGTTTTCCAGCTTCTGTTGCATATTTAAACCTATTCCAGCAGTGACTGTATGATTTTGAAATCCATCTTTTCACACTGAGGATGATTGAGGGACTCAAACTCAACTATTAAAAAGGTTCAAACATTCACTGATGCTCCAGAACAGGGGTTTTCAAACCTGTCCTGGAGCCTCCCCTGCCCTGCACATTTTGCTTGTCTCTCTCATCTAATACACCTGATTCAAATCATCAGCTCATTAGTAGAGACTGCAAGACCTGAATTGGGTGTGCCTAATAAGGGAGACATACAAAATGTGCAGGGCAGGGGAGGCTCCAGGACAGGTTTGAAAACCCCTGCTCCAGAAGGAAACATGATGCATTAAGAGTTGGGGGGTGAAAACTTTTAAAAAGGGTCCAAATTTTTCTTATTTTGTTGAAATACTAACAGTTGTCTGAATAATTTTTGGTTGATTGTAATCCATTACATTCCGTTCTATCAAAGTTATCTGACATTAACAAGCTGAATTTGTTTCAGACACAGTTTAAGTTCTTATCATATTTTAATACCATTTTCTAAACTATAGCGAATAAGCTGTGATAATGTGAGAAGAGGTGTCTGGTTTTACTGTGTCTATTTGATCTATGAAGTTAACCAACTAACATTATATATATATTCTTTTAGTTTCTGTACTCAATATTTTACAAATATCAGTATCGAAATCGGCAAGTACCAAAAATAAAAGTATCGGTATCAGGCAAATACTAAAAACAGTAGCATCGGTGGAAAGGGTTCAAATATGCAAAAGGTTCTTGAAAACTTAAGAATCTGGTTATTTTAATAATGTCATCTATTTTTTTTTTATTCTGTGGACTACATGTAAGCATCGTTTATGTAAAATATCTTACTCAGGACAGTACTAAATATAAAATAACATGCATTTTGTATGATCTCTCTTACTTTGTTTAAATTATTCACATTTTCACAGAATCTGCAAGGGGATCCCAAACTTTTGCATGCCACTGTACATATTCCAAGGCATTGTAGCATGCTTCATTATTAATTTCTGTCATAAATTTGGAATAATTTCACAATCCTTCTTCTTTGGGTGGCCTTTCGTTTCATTCCAGATTTATTTTCTTGGAATTTCATAAAGATTTGAAATACAGATTTTAGATCATAGTTTAGCGCAGAATCACCTCATCTGGGCCTGCTCATCCAAGTTATCCAAGTTAAATATGTTACGAGCTTAGAAAATTCACAGTCACGTCTGAGGAGAGAATTAATAAACCAGCTGTATTGTATTTCTTCTTTTTTTGTTTTCAGATACAATCCCTGAGGACTTTGAGACATTCAGAACCCAGCAAATCCAGCTTTTTTAAACCCAAACTCAACATCGTCACTCAAGTTCTTTTTTACAAGATCAATGAATGTGAGTTTTATATTTCTGTCTTGTGTGTCATATTTTTCTACGTTGTGAACATTATTCAACAAGCTCGACTTGGAAATTGATGACACCGCATTAGCACTGAGGTCACAAACGCCAAAATTTAAATATATATATATATATGTATTTTAAAAACACGTACAGAAATACAGGTTACAAAATATAAATGATATAACAAGAAGGCTCTGATATATGCAGCTGAGACATCATGCACATCCATATTTAGCATATTTTTCTGAGAAAGGAAGAGGACCAGCAAAACGACAAAGACGAAAATCAGTTCCTTCTACAATCAGTTACCACAAATAGGAGACAAAGATGACCACACCAGCACAGCGACTATAGAACTGGGCGTCTGGATAGATCCAACCCAATAAAAGCTCTAGACAACCACAAATTATATGTCCTAATATACCGTTAACGCCAATAAAGAGCGTTACAAAATGAGAGATCACAAAGATTTAATGCGCATTCTGTAACCTAACACGCTGACGAGCGCTTTGTCTTTTAATACTTATTAAGCCTGCCTTAAGTGAGATGACAGGAAAGAACTCAAAGGAGATGGCACTTAGTTTATGCTAATGCTATGAAAGGGGAAGGGTTGTTACACTGCTCAGCTCTATCCTATGGGTCTCTAGGGAAATACATCCCATCTAGTCAGCTACGTCCTTATTAGTCTTAATGGTACGGACATGGTAATCATGGTATCTAACTGCTCAGCAGTTCTATTAAGGCTTAAAGGGGAATTTACTCTAAAGGGGGTTTGCTCTCACACAAATAATCAGGACACAAATAAACGATTCCAACGTAGACGTAAGTGCTAAAACCGCCCCAGTTTGGCTGCATGCTGCATGTGCATCAGCAACAGATTATTTGACCAATAAACACATGCAGTCTGCCCACATCTCCTAATGTTTCACGTGTTAAAGCAACAAACAGACTGAGCCCTTTTTTTTCGGTTTGCATTGGGAAGTCCCATATATACACTTCCAGAATTGTTCTCCCTCTGAATTATCAGTGCAGTACAGAAAACGGTTCACAAAGAACACCTTCACGACAAACTGGGGGCGGGGGAATGCATGTACAGGGTCGAACAGTCGGCATTCTCAGAAGTTAAAACAGTCCAAGTTTGGCGAGCAAAGCCGCAGCTGAAGTTTTCCAGGAGCGACAGCCAGAAGATTTCGAAGAAATGCACATACATCAGTATGAAAGCTGCCGTATCTCAGAGATTTCTGACAGGATTTCAAACGGAAACTCAAGATGCAATTGCCCAAAGACCCAACTCAAGAGATCAAACATGCTACAATCGTGATGAACGGGAAAATGCTACCGTGACCAAAAACAGAACAAAAAAAAAAAACAGCAACAGAACAGAACAAAAAAACTCAATAGTGCTTTGGTCAAGCATCGTCAAGCAGGTCATTTGGTCGTAACACAGCCCCATAAATACATTCTGTTTCTAAACATGATCACAGACGTGGTAAAATGACACCACTAGCATTAACTAATACATGCACTGTGTCTCGGGGGTCTATATTGTTTTATGTGCAGTGAATCAATCGTTTTACTGGAATCAGCCAAGCTAATGAAGACCTCATACCAAAAAGCTAACGTTTTTTTTTTCTTCTCTCATTTTGACATGCAGTCGTCATATTCCAGTGATAAGCTTTATGTACACTATTTTCAGCAGAGAAACACGCTCATGGTAAATGTATGAAAACAACAGGAGAAATATTCTGAATGGCACAGTTTGAAGAAGAAAAACTGAAGCGAGTATTGCAGTTTTTGTTACGGCTGTTAAACTACAGCGAGTCGGAGGCAAATCTCTAGTTCATATTCCACCAGAATTCTTCCAGATTGTTGGTTGATTAATGCTTGTAGTTTGCATAGGAATCTCAGATTGAATTATTGGATTTGCACAGTTTTAAGAGTTGTCAAGGTTACTAAAACTTTAGCAGGAAACATCTCGTTTAATTACCAAAAACTTTACCTTGCTATTCATCCCCAGTATTATAAATATGTTGTTTATTCGACTGACTAATAAGATACAGTGGGGTCCAAAAGTCTGAAAATTACAATGCAGAACTTTAAATTAAAACTATACAGACATCTATGGAAGCTTGTTTTGGCCACGACCTAAAAATAACAATTTTGATCACAATTGTATTCCTTGTATGAAATTGCATCTTTTTTTTAAATAAAAATAAAGACTTGTGAGATGTAATCAAAAGTCAAATTTACCTTTATTTTGTATCCCATGGCAAGCTTCCATAATTAATTGTTTTTTTTAAATCTCAGAATTTTTTGGTATTTCTCATCTCATTTGTTTCAATGACCTTATGTACACAAACGTTACATCAAATTCCTTTTTCATTTCAGAATTTTCATATCAAAGTAGTGTTTTTTGGACCCCACTGTGTATAGAGATAATAACTGACTGAATTGTAATTGAGTGATTCCTTAATTCCTTCCTGTAGCACTCAGGAAAAAAAAAAAAAAAAATCACCTCACTTAGTCAAGGTGCGACAGGGCTTGAACGTATGCATGGCAATGACAAACAAACTTTCGTAAACAGCACAGAATAAGGAGCATTACTCTCCCCAAGCCAAATGACTGACATCAGCTTCACAACAGAACCTTGAGTTACGTTTGGCAGTACAAGTACAAACTATACAGCATTCAATACTAAACAAGATGGCATCGTTAAAACAAGAATATCGCGAGGAAAACACTTCGGAGACGATTAGAAAAACACATCAACAGTTAAAAACAGCATTTTGTTCATATAAGGCAAAATCAGGTCCTCTCACAGTGAAGTGTTCAGCAGGTTTCTGCAGCAGCTCGAGGGTCACGTGTTTACTGACCACCGTTGAAGCGTACATTACAGCCATGACAGATCTTCAGTTTGAATAAATAACATATGCGAAACGTACAGGAAGTCACACGACAGTCCACAAAAACACCAAAATATGGGTTACATTTCTATCGAGAGACTGCTGTCCTTCTTCTGCAAGAAAAATCACTGGCAAATATTAAAAAACTAGATGATACCAAAACACCAATCTTGAGATGTTTGGATGATACAAAATGCTAGCAAAACCAAATGGAAGCCATTTTGTAAAAGCAAACGTTATGCCTTCCCGTGTACAATGAGCAACGCTCCCTTAAACCCTTGATACGCAATCTGGGGGAGTAGTGCTCCTTACATAAATATGATTAAATAATATCTTTTTATATCAGTAATTAAAAAAATAATTATAATAAATACATTCTAAATAAATATGTCGATTTCACACAGAATTACACAGATGGATATTTCTTCGTAGACATATGGCGTAATTATGTAAACATTACAAAATAGATGAAATTTGGCAACTCTGTTAATGCGGCAAAAATAATCTATGGTGTGAAAAGCAAGGAATGAACACAAAAAACAGACATTGGCGACTAACCAAGACAACAAATCATGAATCCATGAAGAGAGTGGATGGTGGATGGTATTGCGCATTGGAAACTATCCAGTGTGGATACAGCACTTCCACTTCCACCTCCACCACCCCCCCACACCCTCGCCGCCACCACCACCACCATCCCCTGGCCGTGAGCGGTTTGGCAGCCTGCTGTTACGTGGGTGGTTGGGGGGACGTGGACGGCCGCTGACCAGATGGTGAACAGAGAGGCCATGCAGCGGAATGTCTCGCTTCGAATTGCATTCACGGGTTCACAGTCGATCCATGCGGAACGTGTCCTCGGTGGCCGGGTCGGCGAGAACCATGTCCGGGTCGTTGAGCATGTGCAGTCCGTCCAGTGTCAAGGGGTCGATCTTCAACTCGTCCAATGGGAATTGAGAGTCTGCGTCAAAGCTGACGTCACCAACGCTGGCCAACGAGCTGGTGAGTTCTTTGGAGAGGCTGGGCGGAGATTCTCCCGTCACTAATGTGAGACAAATCAAATTGTCAGCTGAAAATGGCTAGTCCTGCTGTTTCTAATTTGTCATGTCTGAAAAGATGGACAGCATAAACCTGTTAAAGAAGTCACCACTCATCACTCTGTTGCCCTCAAAACTTGCCCAAACTTGGTTCTGAAGGGCCGGTGTCCTGAAGAGTTTAGCTCTGACTTGCCTCAACACACCTTCTGAGAAGTTTCTAGTATGCCTAGTAAGAGCTTGATTAGCTGGATCAGGTTTAGGGTTGCCAGGTTTTCACAACAAAACCCACCCAAACTGCTACTCAAAACTCACTTGGTAACACTGATCAGGTTTGTCTAATTTGGGGTGGAGCTAAACTCAGCAGGACACTGGGCCTCTAGGACAGAGTTGGAAACCCCTGGTATAGACCTTATGTAGCTCCGCCCCTTTTCAGCATCTTGCTCATTGTCTTGTCTTCTGGATTCTAATTCCACAGCGTGAAGGTAAGGTCATAAGTATTTATAAATGCACCTCTCACTTTAAAATCTTCCTGGTCTACTGGAATGTTTGACATCTGCTTTGAACATTACAGTCCCAATAATAATTTTCGATAATTTTTTAACTCTACAATAAGTAAATACGCTTCACCAGCTAATCACTTTTCAGCAGCAATGCGGTTGGATTGGTTAGTCTTCATAGAAGTTGATTTTACTATTTTAGATATGTACTCAGTTTCGTATCGAAACAATCTGTCCTTTGCTTCCAAGAAGGTTATGGGGAAACTCCTGTTTACTCTGAATACTGATTTGTTCATGTTCATGTAGCTGCACAAACAAACAGCGCTTTGGCCCACCAAAACAGGTGGAGCTGACTTCTATATACAGTAAGGGAAAAATTATTTGATCCCCTGCTGATTTTGTGCAACCCACTGACAAAGAAATGATCAGTCTATCAATTTAATGGTAGGTTTATTTTAACAATGCGAGATGGAATAACAACAAAAAAAAATCTGAAAAATGCATTTCAAAAAAGTTATAAATAGATTTGCATTTTAATGAGTGAAATAAGTATTTGTATCCCCTTTAATCAGCAAGACTTCTGGCTCCCAGGTGTCTTTTATACACGTCACATCCTTTAAGAGAGTGCTCCTAATCTCAGCTTGTTTTCTGTATAAAAGACACATGTCTACAGAAGAAAATCAATCAATCAGATTACAAACTCTCCACCATGGCCAAGACAAAAGATCTGTCCAGGAATGTCAGGGACAAGACTGTAGAACTACACAAGGCTGGAATGGGCTACAAAACCGTTGCCAAGCAGCTTGGTGAGAAGGTGACAACAGTTAGTGCGATTATTCGCAAATAGAAGAAACACAAAATAACTGCCAGTCTCCCTCAGTCTGGGGCTCGATGCAAGATCTCACCTTGTGGAGTTTCAATGTTTATGAGAACGGTGAGAAATCAGCCCAGATCTACATAGGAATTTCTTGTCAATGAACAATTGAAATACTAAAATCCTGCAGCACCTGCAAGGTCCCCCTGCTCAAGAAAGCACATGTACAGGCCTGTCTGAAGTTTGCCAATAAACATTTAAACGATTCAGAGGAGAACTGGGTGAAAGTGCTGTGGTCAGATGAGACCAAAATCTAGCTCTTTGGCATCAACTTGACTCGCTGTATTTGGAGGAGGAGGATTGCTGCCTATGACCCCAAGAACACCATCCCCACCGTCAAACATGGAGGTGGAAACATTATGCTCTGGGGGTGTTTTTCTGCTAAGGGGACAGAACAACACCAACGCATCAAAGGGACGATGGATGGGGCCATGTACCGTCAAATCTTGGGTGAGAACCTCCTTCCCTCAACCAGGGCATTGAAAATAGTTATTCCAGCATGACAATGATCCAAAATACACGGCTCAAGAAGAAGCACATTAAGGTCCTGGAGTGGCCTAGCCAGTTTCCAGACCTTAATCCCATAGAAAATCTGTGGAGGAGCTCAAGGTTTGAGTTGCCAAACGTCAGCCTCAAAACCTTAACGACTTGGAGATGAGTGTGCCACTTTACGAGGCCCTCCCTTTGAGACTCTCCGGTCATTCAAATTATGGCCACTGTCACTTAAGCCAGTGTTTCATGCCTTGAATTTGGGCCTAATGACTATAGAGTCGTCCTCAAACCAAGATACTTCTATGTGTCTAAAGTGCTCTCCACTCCATTCAGAGCACAAATCATCCCCTTTCTAGCTCTTCCTTACCCAGATGATGAGCAGTGTCCCAATTTACTCTGCCCTGTCTCTTAGAGCATATGTAAAGTGTGCTATTCACTTCTGACATTCAGAGCAGCACTTTGTATGCTTTGGAGGCTTCTCTAAAGGTCTGCCAGTTATGAAGCAGAGACTATCCCGCTGGATCGTTGACGGTATAGCCCTGGCTTACACCTCTGTGCACTTACAGTGTCCTATTGGAGTGAAGGCTCACTCCACCAGAGGAATGATCTCTTCATGGGCTTGGTCCAGTGGAGTGTCTATTAGTGATATCTTGCATACGGATGCACGTGAGTTCTTGATTCTGATGAAATGATGCTTGAACCGACTTATATAGCAGTCGGCTCCGCCCGTTTTGGCGGGCTGAAATTCTCGTCCAAAATTTTTGTATGTAAAAAAATAAATATGACCACACTGCCTCAAAAAATTTCATCCGTCATAAATTCAAATCAGTTTTGATTTTCTGTGTGTTCGCAGAAAATGTATTCCCATATTCTCAGATATAACACTTGTTCCTTTATCTCAGGGAACCAAGGTTACGTTAGTAACTGGATTGTTTTCTTTTGATTGGAATAATTCATAAGAATGATTTTTGTGTGGGGGCGCTATGGGACCTGGATAATGGATAGACCCCAAAAAAGGGAACCACAGCTATAAAAACCCTCAATGCATTTATAACGTACCTCTGTGACATCTCTTGGAAAGACATTTGCATAAAGAAGTTAATGTTCAGTTGAAAGACACAATACCTGTGAGAATGATGTTGGGGATGTTGCCATGGCTACTGTAACTGAGCTGCTGCGAGTCCTGCTGACTGCTGTGGCTCCCGGTTAAACCCATCATGGCTGCCTGTGTGTAGTTCAGCGTTGAACAGTGACTAGAACCGCCTGGATTCTCCATCATATTCATGTTGAACTGCTCCAGCTACACAAGCATTAGGAAGTTATAAACTCATTTCAAAAATTCAATTCATAACTCTGCATATTATACATACATACACTGCATTGCTGAACATGATTATTTGTATGATTAGTGAGAACTTAAGTCAGCCTTGATTTTCTAACGGTAACTTGTAAAATATTTTTTTAATAAAACTGTATTTTTATCTTATAAAACATTTTTGGTAAATGTACCTGGCTGGATAGGGCATTGGTCTGTCTAGATGGAAGTTGCTGATCATAGAATGAATCTCCAAAGATGCTTCCAACCACCTGAATATGCTGTGAAGACACACATTATGAGCACAATTAAAAAATATATCTGGAAATTAGCCAAGTGTAACACATGATTTTTTCAATGCTTTTGAAATCCCTTATGTAGGACAGCATTTTAGTGACATGTAAAAAGATTCCGAGAATAATGTTGAAATGCTACGAGAACAAAGTCTAAATGTTTCGAGAATTTAAATCGTAGAAATTAAAGTTACAATATTTTGAGAGTATAGCCTATATTGCGTATGCAAAGGCCCCGATTGAGAGCACTGGGAGAAGTTGCCAGGCCACCGGAATTTATTTGAATATTGTTGCGTTCGAGTGGATCTAACTGGGATGAGGAAGAGTCCACTTTAAGGGCTTGCGGAAACAACTTAATATCAAGAATATGATATTTATTAACAGACTGTTACAAACATTTTGACTTTATTTTTAAAATATTTCAACTTTATTCTTGAAATATTTTGACTTCATTCCTGTACTATTTTGACTTTATTCTCATAATATTTAGACTTTATTCACAAAATATTTCAACTTTATTCTTGAAATATTTCACTTTATTCTCATACTATTTCGACTTTATTCTCACAATATTTTGATTATTCTCAAAACATTTAGACTTTATTTACAAATCACATTTTTTTTACTTTATTCCCGTAATCTCGATTTTATTCTTAGAATATTTTGACTTTATTCTCGAAACATTTAGGCTTTATTCTCAAAATATTTCGACTTTATTCTCATAATATTTAGACTTTATTTTCAAAACATTTAGACTCTATTCTCAAAATATTTAAACCTTTTTCTCGTAATTTCTGCTTTAATCATGAAATTTTTCGACTTTATTCTCATACAATTTCAACTTTATTATAAAAATCTTTTGACTTTATTCTCAAAATATTTTGACTTTATTTTCAAAACAATTCAGACTTTATTCTCATACTATTTAAATTTTATTCTCATAATATTTTGACTTGATTTTCAAAACATTTAAATGTTATTCTCAAAATATTTAAACTTTATTCTCGTAATTTCTGCTTTGTTTTCCAAACATTTAGACTTTATTCTCAAAATATTTTGAATTTATTCTCGTAATTTTGCCTTTATTCACTGAATATTTCGACTTTATTCTCACAATATTTTGACATTCTCAAAACATTTAGACATTATTCATAAAATATTTTGACTTTATTCCTGTAGTTTCGACTTTCTTCTCAAAATAATTTGACTTTATTCTCATACTATTTCAAATTTATTTTCATAACATTTCAACTTTATTCTCAAATTATTTAGAATTAATCCTCTTTTATATTCATGCTCTCCAAGACTGCATTTATTTAATAAAAAATACAGTAAACACAGTAATATTGTGAAATATTATTACAATTTAAAATAACCGTTTTCTATTTGAATTTTTTTTTTAATTTTAGTTATTCCTAAAACGCAAATCTGAATTTTCAGCATCATTACTCCAGTCTTCACTGTCACATGATCCTTCAGAAATCATTCTAATATGCGGATTTGTCGCTCAAGAAACATTTCTCATTTTAAACATCGAAAACAGCTGCACTGCTTAATATTTAAACATTTAGGCTAAGTAAATGTTATGCTTACTTGTGGTGAACCGCCAGGTGAGAAGCCCTGATTGGACACTGGAGATGTTGGTGACTGATTGGCTGAGGAGCCGGTCTGACTGCGGTACTGCTGGGAGGAAAATCATATTCAACATCATATTCAATTTCTTGCAAATCTGAAATGCCCATCTCAACTAAAAATAAGAAAAACATACAGAGTTGGCAGTTCCACTCGTGGCTGTCTGTGATTGGCTGGCAAGAGAGGGCTGGGTGGTGTTGGGGGTGGAGCTTACGGTGAGAGGCGGGAGGCGTATGAGGCGAATGTTCTGAGGGAGGGTGTGCGGCTGTTTCTGCAGGTCGTTCAGTAAACTCAGCAGTGAGTATTGAGACAACTGCTGCTCCAGTGAGAGGCTGTCCATTGTGATCTGCTATGACACAACAAACATAACACAGCATTAGAATGAGACAATGATTTAAGATGACCCTTAAAGGGGTCATATGATGCGGTTTCATTTTTTCTTTAGAGTGTTACAAGCTGTTTGTGCACAGATAAGATCTGTAAAGTCGCAAAGCTTAAAGTCTTAAAACTAAAGAGATATTTATTATAAAAGTAAAGACTCAGCCACACCCCCCTAAAATGGCTTGTTCAAACATGCTCCCACTGGTCCGCGTCGCAGGGCGAGTAGATTTGCATAACAATGCCCGTATGTATATGGAAAGAACTTTTACCGGCTGTAATAGTTTTGCAGCCGCCATGTTGTGAAGATGCAGAAAGCGAAAGTACTTTAGGACAGTCTGCGCTTCTGACTGACGGCCTGTAAGTATGTTTTCATATTTAAAGAACTCAGTATTGACTATTCAAACGCAAGCAGTGTTGAGTAGTGCTTGTTGTTTCTCGTTCTATGATCGCAAATGCAGACATGGTGTTTTGTTTACGCAGCGTGACGCAATGCAACACTAAGGCTCAATCCCAATTCTACCCCTTACCCCTACACTTAGCCCTACCCCTCCGTTTGGCGCGTTCACGTGAAGGGGTAGGGGTGTCTCATTTCTCTTTTGGTTGGAGGGGTAGGGGTAAGGGGAAGGGCCAGAAAGCCCTCCAAACGAAGATTTTTCAGGACCTCACTTCAAACGAAGGGCTAAGAGAAATTTCCAACATGGCTGCTCACTCGAGCAAGCATCGAGCAAGTAATTTTTGCCTTTAATAAGGATTTTGATGACAATGTTTCATTATATGTATATTACCTTCAATCTTGTGTTTGTGTTTATGGTGTTGTTTTGTAAATAAACGTTTGCAAAAAAATCGCTAAAGTTTGCTAGCAGATAGCACTGATTGCACGATATTACAAAATATATTTTTATGTCATATACACTTGACTGCATGTTAGAAACATGAAACACCAGTGGCACGGCAATTTGCAATGGTGGTGTAGTGGAGGGTGTACGCAGGTATACGGTGTATACACACTTCCACTTTTTAAATCCCCTCTGATGCGCATTATTCAGTAGTGTCCTGCATTCGCCAAAATCATGGCAGTCCACCACATCCAGTCATGTGAATAAATGTAAATATTCGCTCAAAACACCCAATAAAGGCAGTGATGATGCAGTCAGGACCGTGGAGCCGGCTTGCTTTGAAATGTATTTGATGATTGCGCCTAATGCACCTGCGCCCGCTCACCGCACCAGTAATTTAAATCAGTACATAATAATAAAAACGATACCTTACAAATAAAAAGAAGCTGATTTTTACGATCAGAAATTTCTTAAACCAGTGAACCCCTGTAAACATTTTAGTCCAAGGATCCAGAAAACGAACGCGTTCAAATAGAAAGTTCAAAACGAAATTCACAAATGAAGCATATATACTTCTCCCGGCACCACTACACTGATTAGCAATTTGCCGCGCATGTGATAATGCGTTGTTTGTTTTTCTTACGGCCACATGTGAATGAACGGTGCATACACCGTACATTTGTACTTTTTGCAACATGACAACATTTTGACATCTTGGAATGAGTGATAAACATCTGCGCATGTCCTCTGACGTAACATTAGGAACTAGTGACAACGTATGATGACATATCAGTGTTGTAGTGGTGTCCCATTTCTTAGGGGAAATATTTTAGCCCTTCCCCTTTACACTTTTTTTCAAGGGACAAGGGGAAGGGGCGAGGGGTAGGCGAAGGGGTAGAAAATAGAATTGGGATTGGGCCTAAGTGTAAAAAGACAGTATGAGTCATTATATTCAGTAATTATGTCCCCACTGGATGCAACAAATGCCTTGTTTATAATGGGTTTTATTGTTTCTGTCTTGTCACGCCGTGAAACGGCATCACGATATGAGGGGCGTAACAACTCTTTCTCATTCCTGAGGTATTCGGCCAATCACAATGCACTGTATAGCTGGCCAATCAGAGAACACCTTGGTTTCCATCAGCGATGAGTTTATTAAAAATCTAAGTATTTCAGAAAGGCGGGGCAGAGAGGAGCAACAGTAATGTACAGTATGTGGAAAATAATATGGAGTGTCTATTTACAACAAGATAAAAAGTTTGTTAGCAAACTTTAAGTTGGCTTGAGAAAGCCTAGCCAGTAAGTTTTAAGTAGTTTTAAAAGCTTTTAGTTTAAAGAAAGTTTAAAGGTTTTCAGTTTGAAATAGTTTTAGTTTGATAAAGTTTGAAGAAAGATAGGCTAGATAGATATAAATAGTTTAGCAATGACTATGATTTTAGCATGACTAGCAAGTCCCTAGCATGATTATAACATGACTAGCAAGTCGTTAGCATGATTCTAGCAGGACTAGCAAGTCACTAGCATGATTATAGCATGACTAGCAAGTCGCTAGCATGATTTTAACAAGACTAGCAAGTCGCTAGCATGATTTTAGCATGACTAGCAATTTGCTAGCATGATTTTAGAATGACTAGCAAGTCGCTAGCATGATTATAACATGACTAGCAAGTCGTTAGCATGATTTTTAGCATTACTAGCAAGTCGCTAGCATGATTTTAGCATTACTAGCAAGTCGCTAACATGATTTTACCATGACTAGCAAGTCGCAAGCATGATTTTAGCACGACTAGCAAGTCGCTAGCATGATTTTAGCATTATTATAGCATGACTAGCAAGTCGCTATCATTATTTTAACATGACTAGCAAGTTGCTTGCATTATTCTAGCATGACTAGCAAATCCCTAGCATGATTTTAGCATTACTAGCAAGTCGCTAGCATTGGTTTTAGCAAGACTAGCAAGTCGTTACCATGATTGTAGTATGACTAGCAAGTCGCTAGCATGATTTTAGCACGACTAGCAAGTCGCTAGCATGATTTTAGCGTGACTAGCAAGTCGCTAGCATTATTTTAGCATTATTTTAGCATGACTAGCAAGTCGCTAGCATATTTTAGCAAAACTAGCAAGTGGCTAGCATTATTGTAGTATGACTAGCAAGTCACTATCATGATTTTAGCATGACTAGCAAGTCGCTAGCATGATTTTAACATTACTAGCAAGTCGCTAGCATGTTTTTAGCACGACTAGCAAGTCGCTAGCATGATTTTAGCATGACTAGCAAGTCGCTATCATTATTTTAGCATGACTAGCAAGTCGCTAGCATGGTTCTACCATTACTAGCAAGTCGCTAGCATGATTTTAAGAAAACCGTTACTCAAACCAGTCTGAAAAGAAATAGCAATCTAAGTCAGACCAGTATGAAGATCTGACCCGAGTTTGGAGTATGTAGCTTGAACGGTAGGTGTCTAAATATTTTCCGCTCAGAAAAATAAGAAGAAGAAGAAGAAGAAGAAGAAGAAGAAGAAGAATAAGTTTAAATAGGATTTCAGTAAGTTGGCTTTCCCAAGCCAACTTAATAAGTGCAAAAAGCATGCCTTGTTGGCAGAGGCTATTTACACTAACTCCACCCACCACTGTGTGATTTGGATAGTCAACACTACAAAAGATGGCTGTCAATTGTCAGCTCCAGCGGCGCAGAGGATAAATTGCACGTTTTACTCTTTTAGACGCAACCGATCCCGGTTCGAATCCCTCGTGGCAAACTTTTTTCTCCCTTTTCAAATCTCATGTCATATTGGAAAGGCATTTATTTACAAAAAAAAATGAAGGACGTAATTAAAAAGTTGAAAATAAAGTATCGGTTAGGGTAAGGGTAGGTGTAAGGAGGGCTTACAGTCCCAATAAGTCAGTACCGTTTAATAATATGAATTAAAACTATAATTTACACTAAGTGCTATTTGCAATAAGTATTATAAATATCAGAAAATCCTGCTATTTCAACTTAGTGTAAATAGAACCCTTTGTTATTTGCACTTAATGCAAATAGCATCTATCGTTAAGAAAATATGTTATTTTCGCTTAGTGTAAATAGCCTCTATCACTATTTACACTTAGTGCAAATAGCCACTGCCAAAGTAATATGTTTTCTGAACCTCAAACTGCATAAACACATTGCATTACAACAAATATACAAAATAATGCTCTTTTTAGCAACATCATATGACCCCTTTAAATCACACTTATTATGAATTCAAAGACAGGCTGTGCTGTTTCGAGAGCCTGGAGGGTGGCTTACCTGTGTGATGGGGATCTGGGGTGTGACTGAAGGCGGTAGCGTGGGGGTGGGCGGCTGTGGGCTGATATTGGGTGAGGGGGCGGGGCCAGTGTGCTGGGCGGGAGAGGAGGGAGGGACGTGACTGGCAGCGCTGATGCCCAGGTGTGTCAGATTGGTGGTCAGGTTGCTGGTACTGCTGGAGCTGGATGTAGGAAAGGTAATGGGGTCATCTGGATCCAGCGGGGTGGGGAGAGGAGGAGGAAACTGGATGTTTGTCAGATCAGGTAAGGAGCCGCCGGTGCTGTGAGCAGCTGGCATCAAAGAGCTATTCATTTCTTGATCAGGAGATGGAAATATGCTGGAAAAATCAAAGAGAATATGCAGTGAGGTATGTTATATGATGCAACGCTTCTAAGAGAGATGCATATAAATGTGACCCTGGACCACACAACCAGTCATAAGGGTCATTTTCCATTGATGTGTGGTTTGTTAGAATGCAACAAAATATTTGGCCGAGATACAACTCTTTGAAAATCTGGAATCTGAGGTTGCAAAAATTCTAAATACTGAGAAAACTGCCTTAAAGTTGTCCAAATAAAGTTCTTAGCAATGCATATTACTAAGCAAAAATTAGGTTTTGCTATATTCACTGTAGGAAATTTACCAAATATCTTCATGGAACATGATCTTTACTTAATATCCTAATGATTTTTGGCATAAAAGAAAAATCAATAATTTTGACCCATACAATGCCATTTTGGCTATTGCTACAAACGTACCCATGGTTGTGTGGTCCGGGGTCACAAATGAGTAAATATCACAAAGAAATATATATTTTGCTAAAAAGAAAATGGTATGCATTTTAAATTTACCATTCAAAAGGTAAGGGTTATCTAGATGTCTGAAATTAAGATTTATTACAATAAAAACACAATCCATTCCACCCCAGGTATCATTAAATTGAAATACAATAATTAGAATAATTTGTTTTAGAAGAGTACACATTTTCTTCATTTCTTATCATTTAAATCAGCTTGTCAATTTTGAATTTAAATATTATATGCTAATAAACTTTAAGGTAGTATTAAATCTATATACTTTTAAAACTATCATTATTTATTGTTTTATTTTATATTCAGGAAATAAGAATTTGGAAGAAAAATGCACTAAACTGTCATTAAATTAATCTCACAATGCAAAAAAAAATAAAAAAAAAATAGACAAGCTTATTTCTCTTGAAGCAAAACATAATTTCTATGTTCTATATTTTGACTTAATGCCAGCCATAAACATTTTGGTAGCACTTAATAATAAGGTCCTATTAGTTAACTTTGGTTAATGCTTTAACTAGCAATGAGCAATGCATTTGTTAGACTATTTTTTTGATTGTTGAATCATTTTATTTTTCATTCAGACCATTTTTACCTCAGTTTGGCACACTGGTGAGTGTTCATTTAGAATCTTGTATCTAAATATGCAGCCACACCCTAATTTTCTCTATTTATGCTGTGTATGATTGTCCAGTACACAGGAAAAATGACAAACTCACTTAATCCCAGGAACGTCACATGACTCTGTATGCAGAGATGCTTTGGGGTCGTCTTTCTCCATCTCTGATTCAGTGTCCTCTGTATCTGGAGGGGTGAGCAACAGCACTGCAGAAAGAGAGTGAGAGACAGATGAACTCCTACCAGTTCATCGTGAAAGAGGAAAAACATCTTACAAGTACATGTGGGTCAATGGCAAATAAAGTGTCAACAATATAAAGAATATCGAATTAAAACAAATGCCTTTTTTTACTTTCATACCATTTTCTGGAAAGATTACACATATTCACAATCTACATTAATTAAAACTAATAAAAACATTTTTGAACAGTAATATTTTTATTTTTTCTTCTGCTCACCAAGCCTGCATTTATTTGATCCAAAGTACAGCAAAAATCCGAAATATTTTTACTATTTAAAATAACAGTTTTCTATTTGATTATAATTTAAAATGTAATTTATTCCTGTGATTTCAAAGCTGAATTTCTAGCATCATTACTCCAGTCACATGATGCTTCAGAAATCAATCAAGAAACATTTATTACTATTATGTTGAAAACAGAGCAGAATTTTAAATAAAAGCTTTTTATTTCAGATAAAAACTGTTTTACTGTTTTAAATATTGATAATAATAATAATAATAAATGTTTCTTGAGCAGCAAATCAGAATATTAGAATGATTTCTGAAGGATCATGTGACACTGGAGACTGGAAAAATGATGCTGAAAATTCAGCTTTGATCACAGGAATAAATTACATTTTAAAATATATCAAATTGAAAGCAGTCATTTTAAATAGTAAAAATATTTTAAAATATTACTACTTTTGCCATATTTTGGATCAAATAAATGCAGGCTTGGTGAGCAGAAGAGATTTCTTTAAAAACATTAAAAATCTTACTGTCCAAAAACCTTTGACTGGTAGTGTAGGTCAAGTAAGGGTAAACGTGAGTCTAAATAATCTTAATTATTATGTACAAAAACATAATTTTTAAATCATTTTTTCAAGGTAAAAAGCTTTTTTTTTATTAATTCATAGAGTAAATGCCATTATGTTTTCAGGAGTCACACAATATGACATTTTAGAAACCTGAAGTAACCTGGCCTTGTCATAAAAAAGTCTAATTATCTAATATTTTATTGACCTTGACACTATGAGGATCTGCAGGGTTCCTCTCTATGATTCATGTTAGTCTCTATGATTAATGTTGGTTTGATGATTAATAACTGAGCGGACGGCCAAGGGAAGCTTTTGTTATTTCATATCGTTCCCTTCTTGAGCTATTAAAAGTGCGAAGCTGTTGCTTTTTGAGTTTCGATTGAGCCATTTTGCATGCGGGCGATACATTTGCGGCTGACTGAGCCTAGGACGCGTCCTTAGCTGTTATCAGTAAAGCATTGTTTGGTTGTCTATTTAGACCTGTCTCTCTCCTTCCATTCATAGCAAAAACACTGGAACGGGCTGTTTTCAACCAGCTATCCTTATTCCTCTCACAGAACAATCTACTGGATTCTAACCAATCAGGGTTCAGAAGCGGCCATTCAACTGAGACTGCACTACTGTCTGTCACTGAAGCCTTGCGGACGGCAAAAGCTGATTCCAAATCATCAGTACTCATCTTGCTGGACCTATCTGCAGCTTTTGACACTGTGAATCACCAGATCCTCTTGTCCACCCTCTCATCGCTGGGCATCACAGGGACTTCACTTCGCTGGTTCAAATCCTACCTCTCTGGTAGGTCTTTCAGAGTGGCCTGGGGAGGGGAGGTATCCAAAACTCATCAACTGGTCACTGGGGTTCCTCAGGGATCAGTTCTTGGACCTCTCCTCTTCTCCATATACACTACATCTCTGGGCCCCATCATACAGGCACATGGCTTCTCCTACCATTGCTATGCTGATGACACACAACTCTATCTTGCATTCAAACCAGATGACCCATCGGTAGCTGCACGGATCTCAGGTTGCCTGGCGGATATCTCTGCATGGATGAAGGAACACCATCTACAGCTCAATCTAGCAAAGACGGAACTCCTTATCTTTCCTGCCACTGTATCTTTACAACATGACTTCTCCATCCTGTTAGGTTCATCAACAATTACCCCATCGACTTCAGCCAGAAATCTGGGTGTAATCTTTGACGACCACATAGCTAAGGACTGCTCGATCTTGCAGGTTTGCATTGCACAACATCAGAAAGATCAGGCCCTTCCTAACAGAGCATGCTGCACAACTCCTCGTCCAGGCCCTGGTCATTTCCAGGCTGGACTACTGCAATGCTCTTTTAGCTGGTCTTCCAGCATGTACAATCAAACCTCTACAAATGATTCAGAATGCAGCAGCACGACTGGTCTTCAATGAGCCCAAGAAGGCCCATGTCACACCTCTCTTCATATCCCTGCACTGGCTACCGGTTACAGCACGCATCAAATTCAAGACACTGATGCTGGCATATAGGACAGCCACCGGATCATCACCTGCCTACCTCCATTCACTACTACACATCTACACTCCTTCCAGAAGTCTGAGATCCTCTAGTGAAAGACGCCTCATTGTACCACCACAGAGAGGTATTAAATCACTGTCCAGAACATTCTCGTTCAACGTTCCTGCCTGGTGGAATGATCTTCCCACCCCTATCCGGAATGCAGACTCCTTAACAGCTTTCAAGCGACTGCTGAAAACCCATCTTTTTCGACACTATGTGACTCAATAAAAATAAATAAATAAATAAAAATAAATTTCTCCTCTCTTCTTGATCCTCCCTTTCTAGCCTGTTTTTCCTCTCTTTCTTGATCTGCTCCTTCTAGCCTGCACTCTTCTAACAACGCCTGATATATGGTATTTTTGAGCACTTCCTATGTTGATCTGCCTCCTTAGGATGAATCACTTGTTGTATTCCCACTTGTAAGTCGCTTTGGATAAAAGCGTCGGCTAAATGAATAAATGAATAAATGTAATAAAAAGTTCATCCCCTGTTGTCCTCAACATAAAAATCCACCGATTTGTTTAGAACTCTTTTGACTGTTTCACTTGTTTGATCTGTGCATATTTCTCTCCTGATTCAGATGATTATGGATATTTTAGCTGGAAGCAACAGTTTTAAGTTAAAAACATTATTATGATGGATTTTTTTGCTACAAACATGCAGTTTTTCACTTCTCAAGGATTTAATTTATGAGCTGGAGTGGTGTGTATTACTTGTGGATTATTGTGATGTTTTAAACAGCTGTTTGGACTCTCATTCTGACGGCACCCATTCACTGCAGAGGATCCATTGGTGAGCAAGTGATGCAATGCTAAATTTCTTCAAATCTGTTCTAATGAAGAAACAAACTCATCCACATTTTAGGAAATTTTAATTTTTGGATGCACTATTCGTGTAAAATATATATTGTTTTTGATAAATATTCCAAAAATACTTAATAACTTCTTTAAAATTGTAATTAAATGTAATAATTCTCCTATTATTAATGTTTTTGACTACATGTACTACAAAAAATATCCAAATGAATTAACAGCGATAGCTGATAAAAAGAAAAAGCACCCAAATTCTTACATGTTTTGACTCCTTTTGTCTGCAGTTCCTGAGATCCACCAACAAAAGTGTCCTGTGGAGCTGGATTCACAGCGCTCTGGTGTAGAGCTGAGTCAGAGTTGGTTCTGCAGCAGACCAGCAAAGGTGGGAACATGTAAAAACAGCCTGATTTATGACCTTTGAGCATGTTTTGTTCATGAGGTTATGAGAAAAGCTGCTTTACCTCCTCCAACTCGTGTCGGGAGGTGGTGACAGATACACCGAGCCGTAGGGGCAGCTGTCAATGTAATTAGGGTTAAGGACAATGTCTCACACGCATAAAAATATTCGTCATTTCTTTAAATCTTAGCTGGGTCTAATAAAGCTGAAGGATATCTGACGTCCATGCTTGTCCACAGAGAGAGGTCGACGGTGAGGAGAAGCGATGCGATTCCTGTCGCGATACACGCGGTCCACCAGGCCATGGTGTCGGGACGTCCGACTGGTGTCTAACACTGTCGTCTGTAAAAGAATCTGATTTGTTTAGGTGATCTTCAAATGTATTTTCACTAGTAAAAGCATCAGAACTTTTGCTGAAGTGTTGGGCAAATAAAAGCACAAAACAGGCTCCACGCAGAAGATGGACTAGCAGTATGAAAGCTTAGAGCGATGAGAACCATCTCGTACATAATTATGCTAATAAATGAAGTGCAATGATAAAGAAGGAAATGACACTTGTGCAAATGCATGTTCCCATCGGCTTTGTTACATTTCAACTTTTATTCATTAAAAGGTTTTATGGAAATGGACAATAATAGGCATGTTTAGTTAAAGGGATAGTTGACCCAAAAATGAAAATGTGATGTTGATCTGCTTACCCCCAGGGCATCCAAGATGTAGGGGACTTTGTTTCTTCAGTAGAACACAAACTAAGATTTTTAACTCAAACAGTTGCAGTCTGTCAGTCATATAATGGACGTCGATGGGACCCACAGCTTTGAGAGTCAAAAAAACATACATGAACAAAACCAAATTAAACCCTGAGGCTCGTGACAATACACTGAGGTCCTAAGATACGAAACAGTCGGCCTGTGCAAGAAACTGAACAGTATTACCTCCAATCCACCGCAATGTCCAACTGTCCTGAGCGCGTTCAACAACAGTACTATGCTCTGACATAGTAGACGAGTACACAGAAGCGATCTATTGCAAGTATACATCACTCTTTGTTTACACAGAGTGATTGTTGGTACGACGGCTACTCAAAATGGAAATTACTTGTGCTTATCCTGATTGTTGCAACTGACGCTTGTTGCAACGCGCTCAGGACAGTTGGACATTGCGGTGGATCAGAGGTAAATAATGATATAAATACTGTTCAGACTTGCACAGACTGATTATTTTTTGTCTTTAGACCTCAATGTATCGTCACGAGCTGCAGGGTTTAATTTGCTTTTGTCTGTGTATGTTTTTTTGACTCTCAAAGCTGTGGGTCCCATTGACTGCCATTATATGACTGACAGACTGCAACTGTTTGAGTTAAAAGTCTTCGTTTGTGTTCTACTGAAGAAACAAAGTCACCTATATCTTGGATGCCCTGGGGGTAAGTAGATCAACATCACATTTTCATTTTTCCCTTTAATACGCTCAATACAGAATTTCTCTTAAATGTCTGGTATTTTTTACACAGTTGAAAAGGTGCTGCATAAGGGTGCGGTCAAATAGAAAACAGACTGTTTTTTGCCTGTGTGATCAACTTAAACATGAGGGAAATCTGCACTGGGAACTTTTTCACCCTCACGTTAAAACTCTCAAACGCATGGATTCCTATTGAAATGAAAGTGATAATTGATCAAAAAATTACAAAATACCGTATGATTTACACTCCCTCAAGCCAGATTTGGTGTGTCTGACTTTCTTCTTTCAGACAATCAGTTATATTAAAAAATGTCTTGGCACTTCCAAGCTTTATAATGGCAGTGAATGGGTGCTGAGATTTTGAAGTCCAAAAAAGTGCATCTATCTATCATAAAAAGTACTCCACATGGCTCTGGGAGGTTAATAAAGGCCTTCTGAAGCGAACCGATGTGTTTCTGTAAAACTTTATAAACCGTAATCTCTAGCTCGACATTTTTCTTTACAAATCCTCGTTTTGTACTAACTTGTGTCACTCTCTCGTGAACATGCAACAGTTAGCGGAAGCTAGAGATTACAGTTCATAAAGTTTTAAATAAGGATATTTTTTCATTCACAAACACATAAACCTTTATTAAAACCCAAGAGCTGTGTGAAACACTTTTTATGATGGATGGACGCTCTTTATTGGAGTTCAAAATCTCAACAGCCATTCGCTGCCATTATAAAGCTTGGAAGAGCCAGGAAATTTTTTAATATAACTCAAATTGTTTTCGTCTAAAAAAAAAAAAAAGTTATAAACACCTAGCATGGCTTGAGGGGTAATTTTTTTTAATTTTTCTGGGTGAACTATCCCTTTGCACACATAATTTCGCAGATCAACGGTAAATGTGACCGCACTTTAAGAGGAATGACCCATCTAATGCGCTATGAGCGTTATCCAGTTAGGATGTTTATGAAACCTTGATTAGATCATCTGAAGGGAAATTCATTCATAAAGTGACAGCATAGTGTGTACGACAGAATTTGCAAACTTATGAAGTTTCTAAGGTCTCACCTGAAAAGGGAGGTCAGTGTTGCTATTTCCAATCTGATTGACATTGGGCAGTGACCCTCCATAGCACTGAGCTCGATTCTGGCCTAGTTGCAAATACTGGGTCTTCTGTAACTGCAGCTGTGCAAAATAACAGTGCGTGAAAAAAGCAGCAGTGAATGACGTAATGAATGCATGAATGAAACCTAAACCACATAGGTGGAGTAAAAACACTTTATCAAGTGAAGAATGAGAAAAGCAGAGCAGTGAGAGTTAATAAAAAGTAACTGAACATGGGTATCAACTTATACGACGCACAAATGTATATCATGAGTTCAACACCAGGGGACAGACTAATAGCCTGGATTTACCATGTGCTAAGGAAGTGAAAACAGAGACCGGAGCAGACTGCTCAAATATTTTTTTTTAATGAATATCAAGTCATTTCTGTTTAGAACTTTGAAATCAAGACCGAAAATTCAGTTAATTTAACATACGTTGACCAATTTGTTTATTGGCGCAGATTTGAGAAAAGTAAAATAGCGCATTTTACATTTTCATTTAATTTAAATAAAATAAAAATAATCTAAATAAAAATTTAAAAGTAGCATACAAAAAATATCAAAACCATTGTTTTGGTCAAATACAATTAAAGAATTGTTTAAAATAATAAGTGACTACCTGCCCAGAAAAGATATTTTGTAAATTTCCTACTGTCAATTCTAAATGCTTTTAAAAGACATTTCTCATGCTCATCAAGGCTGCATTTATTTGATCAAAAATACAGAAAACGGTAAAACTGTCAAGTTTTATTTCAGTTTAAAATAACTCCTTTTTTTATATTTTAAAATGTAATTTATTTCTGTGATACAAAGCTGAATTTTCAACATCATTACTCCAGTCTTCAGTGTCACATCATCCTTCAGAAATCATGCTAAAATGCTGATTTATTATTATTTTTGAAAACAGTTAACACTTAATATTTAGTTGGAACCTGTGATTTATTTTTTTAGGATTCTTTAAGAAATAAAAAGTTGAAAAGAACGGTGTTTATTTAAAATAGAAATCTTTTGTAATAATATATAAACTACCATCTAAAAAATTTGGGGTCATCTTTTTTTTAAAGAAATTATTTACTTTTATTCACCAAGGATGTGTTAAATTAATAAAAAGTGATAGCAAAGACTTATATTATTAGAAAAGATTTATGCTGTTCTTTATAACTTGTTATTCGTCAAGAATCCGGAAAAAATAACCACAGGTTCCAAAAATGCAGCACAACTGTTTCCAACATTGATAAAAACAGTAATAAATCAGCATATTAAAATGATTTTTGAAGAATCACGTGACACTGAAAACTGAAGTAATAGATGATAGAAAATCAGCTTTGCATCACAGGAATAAATTATATTTTAAAATATATTAATATAGAACACCATTATTTTAAACTGTAATAATATTTAACAATATTAAAATTTTCTCAGTACTTTTGATCAAGTAAATGCAGCCTTAATGAGTGTATATCAAAACGTATTTTTAATGGCAATATGAATTGCTAAGTACTGGACAACTTAAGCTAAACAATAATGTTGCCTATAAAGAATTAAGTAAATAAGAGAATGATTATATATAGAGTATATTTTCCAAGTAAATACCACAAATATTTTTTGTTCAGTGTGTTGCTGCCTGTTTCTTTGTAATTGTTTGTGAAACATACAACGAATTTCCAAATGAAAACTGTTTCTATGCAATGAAAGAACTAGCTAAAATAAAATAAGTAATACATATCATTTTATTGTTTTTTTAATGGTTTATTTTTGAATTAGTTAACAATAATAACCCTAACTCTATCTTCATTATGATTTATGTATCCCAGTGTAGGGATACAAAAAGATAATAACACTGGAATCCTAATTTGATAGAATTCATCAAAAACTAGAAAACCACTACTATAGAATATGTCTAATTAGATTTCTAATTTAAAATCTATAGTTACCAAGATGCCTAGTTTGTGACAATTTGCCCCGGTCTCCTCTATATGACTTTTCGTCATTAAATAAGTAGCTACCGTGGCCTGAAACACAGCGGCAACGAGAATTAAAAGACCGAAAAGCAAACACAATCCAATAAAGGCCAAAACAGGTCCTTGTGCAGATGTTCATGACATCTGCCCAGCATCTCTATCTCTCTCTCTCTCTCTCTCTCTCTCTCCAGCAGCATCTCCTCAACATCTCTGAGCTCATGTATCCGATCGGCCTCCCGTCACGCTCAACCACCGGGACATCATTATCGTCCTTCACCGATTTGTCACGGATCTCGGGCGACAAAAGAGCTCTTAAATCATACACAGGCTGTATTCTACATAGCAGCGGAGCTCGGCGGCGCGTTTCGCCGCGACACACGTAACGTTACCCGTATCTGACACACGTACCCGTGCAGCTCGCGTGATGCTTAGGTCTTTCATGACCTCCTCAAACGCCGCGGTCTCCTCCGCCTGCTTCTGGTTGTGCAGGGCGATTTTCTCGCTGAATTTTCGCGGATTGTTTGAGGTCGCCATCTTCCGTTCTTCTCCAAAACACAGAGCGTTGCGTGAGACGCGTTGTGCGCTGCTGCGGCGGCGTCATCATCACGGGAAGAGTTGTGGGCATTGGAGTCCAGTGACGGTCGAACCGGAGGAGCGCCTGATTGATAAAACAAACAAACACACCCACCTTCATTAGAGGGATGAAAGGTCTTCATGTGTCATGTTTGAATAAAAGACAGATTGTATTTGTGCTTTAAAGGTGCCATAGAATGCACTGAAACAATATTTTAAATTGTTCTCTGATATCTACATAAAAGGTAGGCTATATGAATCCGTGTATCATTCGTCCACGGTCCCTTTTCAATTTTGTATTTTTGATCCAAAACGAAATTTTAAAATATGAAAAACAAGACAATTTTCATTTTTCGTTTCTGATTCAAAATCAAATAACAAAAACAAACAAACAAAAAAAAAAACAATCAGATTTTCATTTTTAGATTTTCATTTATCAATTGACCGTATGCACGGAGCGTTCTTTAGAACTTCCGCATAAAGATAAGCCAGCTCGTAAACTTCCGTTGAAGCTCATTTTATATGTGCTATATATTAGGTGGACACTCTTGAGACTGATCTAGTGCCTCGTTCTTATCAGAAACTGAGAAAAATTATAATTGCAACATTATAAACAATGTTAGCGGCATGAACATTCAGTTTCATATTATTTAACAACATATAATTTAAATGCGGAGCCTGGTAATCTCATACTTACCGTATCTGCATAGTTGTACATTTAAATGCTGACAGCTAAACACTATCATAACGTGTTTAGGCTAATGTTAGCTAGCTATCATATTTCTCTTTCAAGGACATCTTAATCGTATTCTTGATAATCACTATTGCCTTCGTAGTCATGAACACATTTTTAAAATCTTGCATTATTTCAAAGCCTTAATTATTTTCTATCTCTACAGCTGTGAAATAAAATGTACTTCAAGGACTCACTTTTCATTCATAAAAAGGGCATCGGAAAAAATGACTTCACGGAAAACAACGTCTATTTTTGGCTAAAATAATATGGAATTACCCCATATAACCAATAGATGGCAGCATAGGATTATTTATTATGCAGCTGTCTCTCCCTATATTTTTCAAGACGTCTTGCTTTCGATTTATTATTAAATACTAGTATAATAAATTGTAGTACTTTTACCTTTTACTTTTATAGTATAGCAAGTGCAGAAAGTCATTAAGCTCACACACAAACAGCCTATAAGGGTGAATTATGTAAATACTAATATATAGTTCACTACAAATACGTTAAATATTTATGGTATAATAATTGAAAAATGCACTAACGTTAATTATGAATTGATAGGAATTTGAAATATTTTATTAAATTGAATAACATCTTTTAAGTTTTATCTTGAACTGTAAAATCTATCAAATAGCCTATATTTAACCAACACAAACTTTTTACTGCTGTAGTTTTGTTATCTGAATTTAGTCTGAATCATTTAAGCTCTTTTTTGACATCAGTTTGTCAGCTGTTTGGTCCGGTTATTACTGTCAATCATAGCAATGACTCGCGCATATTTAACCGCGATTTACTCGCGAATTTTTTTAAACTGGCATTTGTCATTCTTGAAACGTGTACATGGACGTTTGGTCCTATTAGACAAACAACACTTTTCTTCGATTGTGAATCGATTATGTAGAGAAAACGAACAAAGTACGCTCACATTACGGCAGAGTACGGGATGCACTTTTTTCCAGGGGTTTCAGTACAGCGTAATCGATATTGCGTCACCAGGCAGGCGTGGCCTATTTGAGAATTTGCATAGGTCACCGATCATGCGCAGTTAGGGAAAAGCAATTTGCTTCAAATACCTCCACTATTGCAGGGCTTTCGTGCACTTCATATTCATACAGTATCATGAAATACCTGTCCACGTTCGCAGGGGTTTCGTGCACTTCATAATTATATGCATACAGTGTCTTGAAATACCTGTCCACGATCGCAGGGGTTTCGTGCACTTCATAATTATATGCATACAGTGTCTTGAAATACCTGTCCACGAACGCAGGGTTTTCGTGCACTTCATAATTATATGCATACAGTGTCTTGAAATATCTGTCCAAGATCGCAGGGGTTTCGTGCACTTCATAATTATATTCATATACAATATCTTGAAATACCTGTCCAAGATCGCAGGGGTTTCGTGCACTTCATAATTATATTCATATACAATATCTTGAAATACCTGTCCAAGATCGCAGGGGTTTCGTGCACTTCATAATTATATTCATATACAATATCTTGAAATACCTGTCCACGAACGCAGGGTTTTCGTGCACTTCATAATTATATGCATACAGTGTCTTGAAATATCTGTCCAAGATCGCAGGGGTTTCGTGCACTTCATAATTATATGCATACAGTGTCTTGAAATACCTGTCCACGAACGCAGGGTTTTCGTGCACTTCATAATTATATGCATACAGTGTCTTGAAATATCTGTCCAAGATCGCAGGGGTTTCGTGCACTTCATAATTATATGCATACAGTGTCTTGAAATTCCTGTCCACGAACGCAGGGTTTTCGTGCACTTCATAATTATATGCATACAGTGTCTTGAAATACCTGTCCACGTTCGCAGGGGTTTTGTGCACTTCATAATTATATTCATACAGTGTCTTGAAATACCTGTCCTCGATCACTGCGGTAAAGCCAGCCGCGGTTCAGAAAAACACGGTCAAGCCAGCCGCGATTGACTTTAAAAGTGCGCGCATATTACAGTCATTACGGTAGTTTCAGAAACAGCCCAGAGAGAACGCGCTTGCAGAGCGCTTTTCATTTAGACGCCCAGGACTGAGAAATAATACTACAAAATACTCGTGAATGTTTACTTACTTATTTATTTGCATTTCTGCTTTAATATCCGTGTTATTTATTGGTGTCTTTGATGGTTCTTTTCTGATATGGGACAGTATTAGACTTTAGAGGGGTATATTGACCCCATTTCTAATAAGTAGAAAAAAACAATGATCAGTTCTTATTCAGGACGTCCCATACTATATGCACACCTCATATGAAACCATTTTACAGTACCATTTTTGAGATATGGGTCATTATTACACGTTAGAGGGGTTTATTGACCCCATTTCTAATAAGTAGAAAAAAACAATGATCAGTTCTTATTCAGAACCAGTGTTGGGTAAGTTACTTTAAAAAAGTAATTAATTACTAATTACTAATTACTTCATCAATGTTGTATTTAAAATACTTATCTAATTACTGTGTCTAAAAAGTAACTTAAATACTCAATAAGTAATTTAACTAAATACTTCTTAAAATCCCTATAAACCTTGAGTGGACAAAAAATAGAAATTAAACTCTTTAAATAATAGATAATTAAATAAAACATGAGTCAAACATTAAATAGTTTAGCATTTTAGCTTTTTTTAATAATCTATATTACATTCTATGAAAACATTCTATCATAATAAACTTTTTTGTAAGAAATGTAACCTTCTTTCGGTAAGAAACACAATTCCAGAATAACAAAAAATATATATTATTCTTAAGAAACTTAAGAAAAGTTAAACATGACATGTATCAACCTGTAAACGTGAAACTTAATTTAAAACAATGAGTTCAATAAATGTTTTACTTTATTTAAACAAATCTAAAATGTTATTTAGAATTTCAAGGAGCTTTTATAATACTATCCAATATTTTAATATTTAAAACATTTTAATGACCATTTTTGTAATCATGTCATGTGTTTCCACAAAGTGAACTGTAACCTTGCTCATTCAGACACTTTTCTGCGCTACCGAAGTAAAATCAAGTTTTGCCTGTTTAGCAGGAGTTGCCGCAGTTTTATCCGTCGAATATGAAGGATCACACAGAAGTGTTCGTCTATGCTGCCGTGTCAGGTGCTTGAGTACTCGTGCTATTGACAGCGCAGCGGCCGATAGTTTTTTCTCCCCAGGACATAGCTTACATATTACTGTAATGTTCTTGTCTGCTTGTTTCAGAAAACTGAAGTAATGGGCATATTTCCATTTCGCAAAACAGCCACTCGCTTCAGCCGAGTCCAACATCCCCTTTAAGAATACCATAGGAGTATGCAGCAAACTTGCGCGAAATCACGTGCACCTGCACTTCAACGATTTTAAAGCGGCAGAGTTTACTTTCACATTTAGAAGATTAATTAATCAAATTAAATAATGATATTCAGCGAGTTTAATTATTTTACAGTGTAACGCAAGTACATTAAACGTAACTGTAATTAAAATACTTAAAAATGAACAGTAATCAGTTACTCTACTTTTTCAGTGGAAAAGTATTTTAATTACAGTAACGCGTTACTTAGTAACGCGTTACACCCAACACTGTTCAGAACGTCCCATATTATATGCACACCTCATATGAAACCATTTTACTGTAGCATTTTTGAGATATGGGTCATTATTACACTTTAGAGGGGTGTATTGACCCCATTTCTAATAAGTAGAAATAAACAATGATCAGTTCTTATTCAAGACGTCCCATATTATATGCACACCTCATATGAAACCATTTTACTGTAGCATTTTTGAGATATGGGTCATTATAACACTTTAGAGGGGTTTATTGACCCCATTTCTAATAAGTAGAAAAAAACAATGATCAGTTCTTATTCAAGACGTCCCATATTATATGCACACCTCATATGAAACCATTTTACTGTAGCATTTTTGAGATATGGGTCATTATAACACTTTAGAGGGGTTTATTGACCCCATTTCTAATAAGTAGAAAAAAACAATGATCAGTTCTTATTCAGGACGTCCCATAATATATGCACACCTCATATGAAACCATTTTACTGTAGCATTTTTGAGATATGGGTCATTATAACACTTTAGAGGGGTTTATTGACCCCATTTCTAATAAGTAGAAAAAAACAATGATCAGTTCTTATTCAAGACGTCCCATAATATATGCACACCTCATATGAAACCATTTTACTGTAGCATTTTTGAGATATGGGTCATTATAACACTTTAGAGGGGTTTATTGACCCCATTTCTAATAAGTAGAAAAAAACAATGATCAGTTCTTATTCAGGACATCCCATACTATATGCACACCTCATATGAAACCATTTTACTGTAGCATTTTTGAGATATGGGTCATTATAACACTTTAGAGGGGTTTATTGACCCCATTTCTAATAAGTAGAAAAAAACAATGATCAGTTCTTATTCAGGACATCCCATACTATATGCACACCTCATATGAAACCATTTTACTGTAGCATTTTTGAGATATGGGTCATTATTACACTTTAGAGGGGTATAAAAAACCAATTTCTAATAAGTAGAAAAAAACAATGATCAGTTCTTATTCAGGACATCCCATACTATATGCACACCTCATATGAAACAATTTTACTGTAGCATTTTTGAGATATGGCCCATTATTACACTTTAGAGGGGTTTATTGACCCCATTTCTAATAAGTAGAAAAAAACAATGATCAGTTCTCATTCAGGATGTCCCATACTATATGCACACCTCATATGAAACCATTTTACTGTAGCATTTTTGAGATATGGGACATTATTACACTTTAGAGGGGTATAAAAAACCCATTTCTAATAAGTAGAAAAAAACAATGATCAGTTCTTATTCAGGACGTCCCATACTATATGCACACCTTATATGAAACCATTTTACTGTAGCATTTTTGAGATATGGGTCATTATAACACTTTAGAGGGGTTTATTGACCCCATTTCTAATAAGTAGAAAAAAACAATGATCAGTTCTTATTCAGGACGTCCCATATTATATGCACACCTCATATGAAACCATTTTACTGTAGCATTTTTGAGATATGGGTCATTATTACACTTTAGAGGGGTGTATTGACCCCATTTCTAATAAGTAGAAAAAAACAATGATCAGTTCTTATTCAGGACGTCCCATACTATACAAACCAAATATGAAAGTATTTTACTGCAGCGTGTTTGAGATACGGGACATTATTACACTTTAGAGGGGTAAAAAGTCTATGGGGAACGACCACGCTCTGATATACCTGTAAACTGTTCAATAGAAGGGCTTGACATCATAGGCTGGTGACGAAAGCAGTCAGGAAGCAATAAAAGCATGTGCGAGAGAAAAACAGCGTTATTTTCGGAGACTGACACGAGCGCTAGCAGGGATGCAGGAAGTATTGTTCGAGATGCATAGTCTCCATCCAAAAACGATATGGGGAACGAGATGCACATGTCTCCAGAATTCCAAATCCCTGCCTAGGATTAGCTAGGACAAGAGAATAAAGGCATCTCGCTGCGTTGCAGATGTCCTGAATTGGGACACCCGAAAGAGCAGTTTTGTAAACAGCCATAGCGCAAGTAGAGTGAGCCTTGACCCCCAAAGGTAAGGGGAGACCAGAGGACTCATAAACAGCATCTATAATCCGTCTGCTCAGAGTTTGTTTGGAAGCCGGCAAACTCTCTCTTGGGTTTACCGTAACATACTAGCCACTGGTCCGACCTACGCCCAAGGGCAGCTCTGTGGACATAGGTGTCCAGTGCTCGGACTGGGCACATTAAGATTCTGCTGGTCTGGATCTGTAAAGGGAGGAGGACAGAATGCCTGAAGCATGACGGGCTGTGGTGTAGAGGTAGAGACTTTGGGTACATATCCTGCTCTAGGGTTAAGAAAAAATTAGGCCATACTAGGCGCAATGTCAAGATAGGAAGGGGCCACGGAAAGGGCCTGCAGGTCCCCCACTCTCTTTAGGTAAGACAAAGACCCCGTGGAAAGGTGGTGGTGGATCGCCTAATTGGATCTAATTTTATTTCTCTACAGTATGCAGAACCCACACAGACACGGTTGGCAGTAGTTTCCAAGCTGCTAAATAGTCTACTAAAGCCGGGCATACACTGTACGATTTTTGCCCCTTTTTGCCACGATTTTTCACTCGTGCGAGAATTTCTTGGATCGGGCCGATTTTCAGCTGACTCGTGCGTCTTACATCGTGTAGTATACACAGGGTAACGAGAAGCGATTACCCTCTCACGATCGACAATCGTATGGTCGGATGAAAATCAAACTGGTTTGAAATTCTGGTCGGCCCTCGTGAGTGTATCGCACCGTTGAAGCAATGCTACAAGCGTCTACGACCTGATTACCCCAAAACTCTGGCACTGCGCCTGTGCAAACACGAAAGTGAAAGTGAAGGAAGTAGTGATGGGAAGTTCGGATCATTTTACCGACTCGGACCTTTGAGTCTCGTTCAGCAAAATGAACGAATCTTTTTTCGAGTAATTTCGTTCATTTTAACAATAAATATAATTCAAATGTTAGCCTTTAACCTCCCTAACACATCTACTGCTGACACAAACGTTAATCACACTTCAAACAAAACAAAACAAAACAAAACAAAACTATAATGCTATAAGAAACAGAAAATATTAAATCATTGTTTGCCTGGGTCTTTAGTCTAGAGCCCTGCATTTGAGTCCGAGCCCGTCGGGGCCCGAATTTTTTTTTTTTTGCCCCTAGGGCCGGGCTTCGGGCCAATTTTCACGTCATAACTTGCACATATATCGGGCGTGATTTCATGATTTCATGCGTGCGTCCCCGGAAGCGCCAGTGATTTCTCGCGCATAGCAGAGTATGAGCGGAGCGCGGAGTGGAGCGGTGTGATTTTGAATGGAGGAAGGAGTGGATTTTTTTAAAAGTCGGAGCGTCATGGTTTTCACTCTCTTCAAGAGCGCTCCACCACCGCTGTTTAGCTTGATAGAGATGGATCACTCAAATCAGAAATAATGTGATCTGTAGGTAAAATAACTGACGAAAACGTATTATTTTCATTACAAACTTTGCACTGGATAAAGCAACAATACTCTTTTAATGCTGACAATTATTAGCTGTGGCCGGAACAAATATTGCACACTATGTTTGAAACTCTCCTGTTATTTTATTTTATTATATTTTATGAACAGGACTGTTACATTTCAAACATACTTAATTTGTTTTTTTTGTTTTTTTGTTTGTTTTTTTTTTGACGCGGAGCGGTGTTTCTGACATCAGTGAGAGAGGAGTGGAGCTGGATTATTAAATGCAAGGAGTGCGGGGGAAATTGTTGCCGCTCCACTGTGCTCACATACCGCAGAGAGATTTTCAGCCACGTGGTAAAGTTGTGTTTAAGTTTTCTATATTATTATTTATTCTTTATATATTTGTTCAATATTCGTTTACTTTACCACTGCGACTTTGTATGTTCCGGTTTTGCGCAGCAGAACTGCCTGCCCTGTTTGAAATGCCTTTGTTCTGAGATGGTGATAATAAACTTTAAATCTAACATTTTGCTATATTGATGTTTGTTTTATATCTGTGAATTGCATTGTAGACTAGTCAAGTGTTGATTTGATATATGGTTAAATTGAGTAAACACACTGTGGACCACATACCGCTTGGATATCGATGTCACTTAAAAAACTAACTTACATTTAAAAAACAAACAAACAAACAAACAAAAAACTCCAAACTTTTCTCTAAATTGTTCTGATAAAAAAACCGAAACGAAAAAACATAAACTTTCTATTAAATACGAAATCTGGTCTATTTTAATGGCTGTAACAGTATAAGCTATTTGGCGGAAAAAAAGACGGGCTTCGGGTCGGACTCGGGCCAAAATTTTTGATAAGCTGTCGGAGACGGGCCGGGCTACAGCCTGTGCGTCTCGGACCAGGGCCGGGCTAGGGCTTAGATTTAAGTCTATGTCTACTTTAGTCTATGGTTCGCTCACCTCGCCTAACGACTCTAAAAACAGGTGAACTAATTCCAGTAATAGGATGTTGCGCATGCGCGACTGAACGAATCACTCCCCGAGACGACTCGTTTGTCCCGAGTCACATTAAAGATTCGTTCAAAATGAGCGAATCGTTCAAGAACGACCCATCACTAGAAGGAAGCAACATGTTCTGTTATTTCAAAAGTTCAATAAAAAAAATAATAATAAAAAAAGAACATTCTTCAGATACAAATAACATCATAAAAAAAAAAGATAAAAAAAAGTCCATGCGCTTACACGAACTCACGGAAAGGCACGAGATCGAGCGCTTTTCGCTCTGGTGACCCTCATCATTCCTTGTCAGCATCCTACTACCGTGTTTTTGTTGTTCTTCTTCTTCTGTTTCAAGTCCGACGTGCGATATTGGACGCACAGTGTGAGCGGTAAGATCGCATAAGAGCATCGGGTCGTACAGTGTGAGAACATAAATCGTGAGCTGCGAACTTTTACACCCTGCGATTCTGTCGTGCAGTTTGAGCTAGAGCCAAGAGCAACGATTGATAATATCGCACAGTGTATCCCAGGCTTAACAAAACTACAGCAGTAGCAAGTTTGTGTTGGTTAAATATAGGCTATTAAATAGCTTTAATAAATATTTTATATAATATATAATATAATTTTATATTTAAATAATTTTAAGATAAAACTTAAAAGATGTAGTTATTAAATTTTATAAAATATTTCAAATTCATATTGATTCATATTGAGTGCATTATTTAATTATCATACCATCAATATTTAATGTATTTGTAGTGAACTATTAGTATTTAAATAATTCATCTTTATTGGCTGTTTGTGTGTAAGCTTAATGACTTTCTGCACTTGCTATACTGTATATATATATATATATATATATATATATATATATATATATATATATAGGCCTATATATACAGTATATAAAAGTACTACAATTTATTATACTTGTAATTTTATAATAAATCGAAAAGCAAGACGTCTTGAAAAATATATAGGGATTTTGAAAGTCAGCTTCACAATAAATAATCCTCTGCTGCCATCTATTGGTTAAATGGGTAATTCTATGAATAGACGTTGTTTTCCGTGAAGTCATTTTTTTCCGATGCCGTTTTTATGAATGAAAAGTGAGTCCCTGAAGTACATTTGATTTCACAGCTGTAGAGTTAGAAAATGAAAAAGGCTTTAAAATATTGCAAGATTTTAAAAATGTGTTCATGACTATGATGGGAAGTTAGTGATTATCAAGAATACAATTAAGATGTCCTTGAAGAGAAGTATCGCTAGCTAGTTAACGTTAGCTTAAACACGTTATGATAGTGTTTAGCTGTCAGCATTTAAATGTACAACTATGCAGATACAGAGAGTACGGATTGCCAGGCTCCGCATTTAAATGATATGTTGTTAAATAATATGAATCTGAATGTTCATGCCGCTAACATTGTTTATAATGTTGCAATTATAATTTTTCTCAGTTTATGATATGAACGAGGTAGTAGATGACTCTCAATAGTGTCCACCTAATATGTAGCACATAGAAAATGAACTTCAGCGGAAGTTTATGAGCTGGCTTATCTTTATGCGGAAGTTCTAAAGAACGCTCCGTGCATAAGGTCAATTGAAAATGGAAAGGACGAATGATACACGGATTTATATGTGTGTACGGTGGCCGATGTTATGTTTTAAAGCCCAAACGAAGGCGCAGACAACCATTTAGAGCGGAGCCGTGTTTACTGTTACATGCTGCTCAATGCATTCCTGTTACATTTCTCACTTGCGCCAACTAGCGCTCAACATACAAACAAAGTACCTTAATACACTGTATAAATGTTCATGCTCAATACATTACATTTCCTCCCCCATAGACTTTAACCCCTTAACAGTGCAACCATTGCACAACAATGTGAATAAGGCTATGACTCACGTAGCGACTTGAACATGCATGAGTTGGAACTTCACATGCTACTACTAAAAATTCCCTTTTAGCCCAACTAATCAGTCCATAACTACAGATCTAATCTGTTTGGTGTTTTCCTCTGGCGAAGTGGATACCTCCTTTCAGGACTTGAGACTATCCCGGTATCTACTGGAACATGAGGCTTGGTAACACTGGCATTACCATCATCACACACATTAGGAGCAAAATCATCAGCTATGATACTGTCCATAGTAGCTGTCCTGTATATTAGATGGCAGCAAATGGTCCACATGTACCTTCACACTACGTTCTCCGACTTGAACTTGGTATGTGAGGGGTCCCAGTTTGAACAAAACCACTCCTGGAGTCCAGGCACATTTTGGGTATCGACTGTTCCGCACGATCACTTTCTGGCCAACCTCAAATGATCTGAGTTTCCTAGAAGGGGTGTCATGCGCTCTTTTTTGCTGCTCTTGGTGTTTGACAACCACCGCAGATGTGTCTGGCTTTAGCAGTGTGAGACGAATTCGTGGCTGTCTTTTCAAGAACAGTTCAGCAGGTGTACGCTCTGTTACTGTATGGGGAGAGTTACGGTAGGTTAACAGGAAACGGGCTAGGCGCATATGAGGTGCTACTAACTGCGCTCTTAACCTTTCCCATGCCTTTTTGAAGATTTGTACCACTCGCTCGGCTTGACCATTTGTGGCTGGATGATATGGAGGAGACAGCACATGACGCACTCCGTTTTTTCGTAGGAACTCTTCAAACTCCCTGGAAGTGAAAGGTGGGCCGTTGTCAGACACCAACTCTTTTGGGAAACCATATGAAGCCCAGAGATGACGCAAGATGTTTATAGTCTTCTCTGCATTGGTCAAGTGAGTGGGGAAAATTTCCACCCATTTTGAGTGGGCATCCACAATCAGTAGGAAGTGCTGTTTGTCAATCTCGGCATAATCTATATGAATGCGTTCCCAGGGTGTTGTTGCCCAGGACCAGGGATAAAGGGGAGCACTAGGGGGTTGGTTTCGCCCCAGCTCACATGGCGTGCACTTACTCACTAAGTTCTGGATGTCTTGGTCGAGCCCTGGCTACCAGAGATATCCTCTTGCCAATGCTTTCATTCTTACTATGCCGGGGTGACCCTCATGCAGCTCCGACAACAGTCTTTCCCTATACTTTGGAGGAATAGTTACTCTCGAACCCCAAAGGATACAGCCTTGGTCTGTAGAGAGCTGGTCTTTTCTGACATAGAAGGGTTTCAGGTGTTCATCTGTGATATGACTGGGCCAACCAGACAAAGTTAGGTCCAACACTTTTGAAAGCAAGGGATTTCTCCTTGTTTCAGTGGCAATGTCTTTTGCACAGACTGGCAATTCGTCTAGGTGTGAAACCTGAAACACTGTCTCCTCTTCCCCCCCTGTAGAGGTTGAGTCACAAGGTAATCTGGACAACGCATCTGCGTTAGCATGATCAGAAGAACGTCTGTACTCGATGTCATAATCATAGGCCAACAAAGTCAATGCCCAACGTTGCATGCGAAGTGCGGCAAGTGTAGGAATGGCAGATTTGGGACCTAAGATAGCAAGCAAAGGTTTATGATCCGTTAGGAGATGAAACTTGCGTCCATACAGATACTTGTGAAACTTTTTCACTCCAAAGACTATGCTGAGGGCCTCTTTTTCGATCTGCGCATAGTTTTTCTCACTTGCTGTGAGAGTCCTCGATGCGAACGCAATTGGGTGTTCCTCCCCTGTAGGTAACACATGTGAGATAACTGCTCCTACACCATAGGGAGAAGCATCGCACGCAAGTCTAAGTGGTTTTTTTGGATCATAGTGGGCTAACCACTTACTGGACAACAGTTGCTGTTTACAGGCATCAAAAGCCTGGGCACACTGTGGAGACCATTGCCATTTTACATTTGCCTGTAACAATCTATGAAGTGGGTGCAACAACGTGGAAAGATTTGGCACAAACTTTCCGTAGTAGTTCAGAAGACCCAGAAAAGATCTTAGTTCAGAGACATTAGTAGGGGCAGGAGCCTTCACAATCGCTTCCACTTTGTCTTCTGTCGGATGCAGCCCTTTCTCATCAATCTTGAATCCCAAGTATTCCACAGAATTACAAAGGAATTCACATTTTGATTTCTTTACTTTCACTCCATGTTGCTTAAGTCGTGACAGCACTTTGTCCAGTACTATCAGATGTTCCTCCGAAGATGCAGCAGACACCAAAATATCATCCATAAAACACACTACATTTTGAAGGCCCTGAAGGATCTGGTCCATTGTGTGTTGGAAAATTGCAGATGCTGTGGAAATTCCATAAGCAAGGCGATGGTACTGAAACAGTCCTTTGTGTGTGTTTATGGTAAGGTACTGCTTGGATTCAGCATCCAACTCCAGCTGTTGATAAGCAAAAGACAGATCAATCTTACTAAAAACTTTTCCCCCTGCCAAGGTGGCGAAAAGATCATCCACATTCGGTAGCGGATATTCCTCTGAGAGGATGCATTTGTTGACTGTGACTTTATAATCGCCACACAACCTGACTGTCTTGTCCTTCTTGGGCACAACTACTATGGGCGCCGCCCAATCACTCCTTCCAACCTGAGAGATAATGCTGTTCCTCTCCAAGCGATCAAGCTCCTTTTCCACTGCACCCTGTGTCGCTGATGTGTCGTCTGACACATACTGGGCTTTTGCTGAACGCTGAGTCCTCTGACTCTTGCATGCACGCTGTAAATGTCCGATTTTTCCACAATTGTGACATTTGTCATTACGGTAACGGCATTCTGTGGGATAGTGGTTGCTTCCCCCACAACGGTAACAGCTTCTTTTATACGTGTGAGAAGGTTGCTGCTGGGCCCCTTTTTTGGCATTGCATTGAAAACTTCCACGTCCTTTGCATTTCTCTTTGGCTCCATAAGCATTCTGCACTTTATGCACACTTGTGTCTTTTATGGTTGACTGAGCACCCAGCTCCTTAGTGTCCTTGTGTGCTAATTCTAATGCGAGTGCAATATCACAGGCCTTCTTGAAAGTAAGATCCTTTTCTGACAGTAACCTTCTGTGATAAACTTCACCTGCAAGCCCACAGACAAATTTGTCCCGTAGTGCATCATCCAGAAATGTTCCAAATTCGCATGAACTTGCCAGACGTTTCAAAGCCAGAATGTAGTCAGATATAGTTTCTCCGGGACTTTGGTTGCGTTGGTAAAATCTGAAGCGCTCTGCAATCAGAATGGGCTTAGGCTTAAAATGATCAGAAAGGGTCTGAGTCATTTGCTGGTATGTTAAGTCAATTATTTTATCTGACTGATTTGTCGTTGTGTTTTCTGACTTGTCGTTTTGTTTTCTTGTTTGTGGTTGTGGTTTTCGACTTGCTATTTTGTTTCCGAAGTTGTTATTGTGTTTTATGGTTTGCCGTTTTGTTTTTAGATTTGATATTGCGTTTTCTAATTTGTAATTTTGATTCTGGATTTGTTATTTGGTTTTCAGATTTGTTTTTTGTGTTGCGATTTGTTGTTGTGTTTTGCACTTCTCGGCCACCGTATATATATGGCATAGGAAAGGGCAAAAAATCTCCAGAAACGGTTTTACAGGTCCATTTACAACCCTAGGATTTGTCCCTAGAATGAAATGCTCTGTCATTGCCTTATTTGGAAGCTTCATGAATATTAATGAGTTCTGCTCTGATTGGCTGTTTCACAGAGCTGCTCATCTCTATAGCTGGCACATGGATAAAAATATATATTTAATTAGGAGCTCTAGCCACTTTCAATATGTGGTTTGTTGAATCTGCCGTTTTGAATCGCCGACATTTTAGTCTCATTACTGTGATGGTATGTGATCTGTGTAAAGTTATGCTGCAGCAACATAAGGACTTACCACACAAGTTTAGCTGCTTGTTAGTGATGCTCAGGATCTGTAAATCATTCGCCATCATCAGTGAGTCATCTCTCTGTTTATGTGGTGAAATCTTTTGTACTGCAATGTAGCAGGCTAGCGCTAGCATTAAGCTAACCGTGTCCCTTCACTGGCTTGCCTTATTTTACTGATGTACTGATGTTACTGATGATTGGGCGATATAAATGTTGGGGGCGTAACTATTAACGATCGGGACTATTGCGTAATAGTCGTAGTTATGTTGGAATTGGCCTAGTTTTCTGTGGTCTTTTGCAAACATTAGATTTATATAAGGAGGAAGAAACAATGGTGTTTGAGACTCATGGTATGTCATGTCCATGTACTGAACTGTTATTATTCAACTATGCCAATGTAAACAGTTTTCAATTCTATGGCACCTTTAAGAACTATTACGATAAGAGGCGCTTACGATGAGGCAACTCATGTAAAATAAAGATATATATAATAATGTTTATAACAGGCATCCCACAAATTATTTGTTTTTTCAGTATTTTGAATTTGAATCGTGGTAAATTTGACTTATTTTGTTTTCTGGGAAATATGATATTTAGGCAAAATATGAAAAATTTGCACATCCTCATTCTGTTCAAAAGTTTTCACCCCTCGGCTCTTAAAGGAGTAGTTCACTTTCAGAACAAAAATGTACAGATAATGTACTCAACCCCTTGTCATCCAAGATGTTCATGTCTTTCTTTCTTCAGTCGTAAAGAAATTGTGGTTTTTGAGGAAAACATTTCAGGATTTCTCTCCATATAATGGACTTCTATGGTGCCCCGGAGTTTGAACTTCCAAAATGCAGCTTCAAAGGGCTCTAAATGATCACAGATGAGGAATAAGGGTCTTATCTAGTGAAACGATTGGTCATTTTCTAAAAACATTTACAACTTTTATACTTGGATGACAAGGGGGTGAGAACATTATCCGTACATTTTTGTTCTGAAAGTGAACTACTCCTTTAATGGATCGTTTTCCTTCTGAAGCATCTCTAGCTGCGTTTCGATTACCCTTTAAATTGCGCAAATTGAAATTGCGGATTGAAAATACGCCTAATGGAAACACGTCATTTGAACAAAAACTCCCATACATGGCAAAAAAATTTTTATGCTCAAATGAGGTGGTTTTTCAGGCAATTCGAAAAAGGAATCTTTTGCAAAACAGCAATGAAAATGTTTTTTTTTCCGCCTTTACTGGTTACATTCGATTAAATATAGCCAAAACCCCACAAAAATCCATTTCCATGACTTAATCACAAAGGAAAAAATTATGTTTCAGTCGCATAACATCGGTTAACGGAAACGTCTTAATTTCGCAATACTTGTTAATTGACATTAGCTGCGTTTCTATTACCCTTTAAATTGCACAAATTGAAATTGCGAATTGAAAATACGCCTAATGGAAACGCGTCAATTGCGCAAAAACTCCCATATATCGCTAAAAAGTTTTTATGCTCGCATGAGGTGGATTTTCAGGCAATTCAAAAAAGGAATATTTCGCAAAACAGCAATTTACAGGTCACATTCGATTAAATACAGCCAAAATCCCACAAAAATGCGTTGCCAAGACTTATCGCGAGAGGAAAAAATTATGTTTCAGTCGCGTAACATCGGTTAATGGAAAAGTCTTAATTTCGCAATACATTTTAATTGACATTAGCTGCATTTCCATTACCCTTTAAATTGCACAAATTGAAATTGCGAGTTGAAACGCGTCAATTGCGCAAAAAATTCCCGCAAAAAGTTTTTACGGCCGCATGAGTTTTTCAGGCAATTCGAAAAAGGAATATTTCGCAAAACAGCAATTTACAGGTCACATTCGATTAAATACAGCCAAAATCCCACAAAAATGCGTTGACAAGACTTATCGCGAGAGGAAAAAATTATGTTTCAGTCGCATAACATCGGTTAATGGAAAAGTCTTAATTTCGCAATACATTTTAATTGACATTAGCTGCGTTTCCATTACCCTTTAAATTGCACAAATTGAAATTGCACAAATTGAAAGTGCACAAATTGAAATTGCGAGTTGAAACGCGTCAATTGCGCAAAAAATTCCCGCAAAAAGTTTTTACGCTCGCATGAGTTTTTCAGGCAATTCGAAAAAGGAATATTTCGCAAAATGGCAATGGAAACAGTTTTTCGCATTTACAGGTCACATTCCATTAAATACAGCCAAAATCCAACAAAAATCGGTTGCCATGACTTATCGCGAGAAGAAAAAATTACGTTTTACATGTCTATTGTTGGAAAGGGTTCAAATACACAAAAATGCTGAAAAACCAACACATTTGTGGGACCTGAATGATTTTTCTGAAGAACAGCAGGCAGTTTATCTGTTCAGGACTCATGAACAACTATCACTAAACAAAATACACAGCTGTGGATCATTCAAGTAACAACACAGTATTGAGAATCAAGTGTATGTAAACTTTTGAATGGGGTCATTTTTTTTATAAATTCACCTATTATTTTCACTTGTGGACAATGTCTTTTGCACAGACTGGCAATTCGTCTAGGTGTGAAACCTGAAACACTGTCTCCTCTTCCCCCCCTGTAGAGGTTGAGTCACAAGGTAATCTGGACAACGCATCTGCGTTAGCATGATCAGAAGAACGTCTGTACTCGATGTCATAATCATAGGCCAACAAAGTCAATGCCCAACGTTGCATGCGAAGTGCGGCAAGTGTAGGAATGGCAGATTTGGGACCTAAGATAGCAAGCAAAGGTTTATGATCCGTTAGGAGATGAAACTTGCGTCCATACAGATACTTGTGAAACTTTTTCACTCCAAAGACTATGCTGAGGGCCTCTTTTTCGATCTGCGCATAGTTTTTCTCACTTGCTGTGAGAGTCCTCGATGCGAACGCAATTGGGTGTTCCTCCCCTGTAGGTAACACATGTGAGATAACTGCTCCTACACCATAGGGAGAAGCATCGCACGCAAGTCTAAGTGTTTTTTTTGGATCATAGTGGGCTAACCACTTACTGGACAACAGTTGCTGTTTACAGGCATCAAAAGCCTGGGCATACTGTGGAGACCATTGCCATTTTACATTTGCCTGTAACAATCTATGAAGTGGGTGCAACAACGTGGAAAGATTTGGCACAAACTTTCCGTAGTAGTTCAGAAGACCCAGAAAAGATCTTAGTTCAGAGACATTAGTAGGGGCAGGAGCCTTCACAATCGCTTCCACTTTGTCTTCTGTCGGATGCAGCCCTTTCTCATCAATCTTGAATCCCAAGTATTCCACAGAATTACAAAGGAATTCACATTTTGATTTCTTTACTTTCACTCCATGTTGCTTAAGTCGTGACAGCACTTTGTCCAGTACTATCAGATGTTCCTCCGAAGATGCAGCAGACACCAAAATATCATCCATAAAACACACTACATTTTGAAGGCCCTGAAGGATCTGGTCCATTGTGTGTTGGAAAATTGCAGGTGCTGTGGAAATTCCATAAGCAAGGCGATGGTACTGAAACAGTCCTTTGTGTGTGTTTATGGTAAGGTACTGCTTGGATTCAGCATCCAACTCCAGCTGTTGATAAGCAAAAGACAGATCAATCTTACTAAAAACTTTTCCCCCTGCCAAGGTGGCGAAAAGATCATCCACATTCGGTAGCGGATATTCCTCTGAGAGGATGCATTTGTTGACTGTGACTTTATAATTGCCACACAACCTGACTGTCTTGTCCTTCTTGGGCACAACTACTATGGGCGCCGCCCAATCACTCCTTCCAACCTGAGAGATAATGCTGTTCCTCTCCAAGCGATCAAGCTCCTTTTCCACTGCACCCTGTGTCGCTGATGTGTCGTCTGACACATACTGGGCTTTTGCTGAACGCTGAGTCCTCTGACTCTTGCATGCACGCTGTAAATGTCCGATTTTTCCACAATTGTGACATTTGTCATTACGGTAACGGCATTCTGTGGGATAGTGGCTGCTTCCCCCACAACGGTAACAGCTACTTTTATACGTGTGAGAAGGTTGCTGCTGGGCCCCTTTTTTGGCATTGCATTGAAAACTTCCACGTCCTTTGCATTTCTCTTTGGCTCCATAAGCATTCTGCACTTTATGCACACTTGTCACTTGTGTCTTTTATGGTTGACTGAGCACCCAGCTCCTTAGTGTCCTTGTGTGCTAATTCTAATGCGAGTGCAATATCACAGGCCTTCTTGAAAGTAAGATCCTTTTCTGACAGTAACCTTCTGTGATAAACTTCACCTGCAAGCCCACAGACAAATTTGTCCCGTAGTGCATCATCCAGAAATGTTCCAAATTCGCATGAACTTGCCAGACGTTTCAAAGCCAGAATGTAGTCAGATATAGTTTCTCCGGGACTTTGGTTGCGTTGGTAAAATCTGAAGCGCTCTGCAATCAGAATGGGCTTAGGCTTAAAATGATCAGAAAGGGTCTGAGTCATTTGCTGGTATGTTAAGTCAATTATTTTATCTGACTGATTTGTCGTTGTGTTTTCTGACTTGTCGTTTTGTTTTCTTGTTTGTGGTTGTGGTTTTCGACTTGCTATTTTGTTTCCGAAGTTGTTATTGTGTTTTATGGTTTGCCGTTTTGTTTTTAGATTTGATATTGTGTTTTCTAATTTGTAATTTTGATTCTGGATTTGTTATTTGGTTTTCAGATTTGTTTTTTGTGTTGCGATTTGTTGTTGTGTTTTGCACTTCTCGGCCACCGTATATATATGGCATAGGAAAGGGCAAAAAATCTCCAGAAACGGTTTTACAGGTCCATTTACAACCCTAGGATTTGTCCCTAGAATGAAATGCTCTGTCATTGCCTTATTTGGAAGCTTCATGAATATTAATGAGTTCTGCTCTGATTGGCTGTTTCACAGAGCTGCTCATCTCTATAGCTGGCACATGGATAAAAATATATATTTAATTAGGAGCTCTAGCCACTTTCAATATGTGGTTTGTTGAATCTGCCGTTTTGAATCGCCGACATTTTAGTCTCATTACTGTGATGGTATGTGATCTGTGTAAAGTTATGCTGCAGCAACATAAGGACTTACCACACAAGTTTAGCTGCTTGTTAGTGATGCTCAGGATCTGTAAATCATTCGCCATCATCAGTGAGTCATCTCTCTGTTTATGTGGTGAAATCTTTTGTACTGCAATGTAGCAGGCTAGCGCTAGCATTAAGCTAACCGTGTCCCTTCACTGGCTTGCCTTATTTTACTGATGTACTGATGTTACTGATGATTGGGCGATATAAATGTTGGGGGCGTAACTATTAACGATCGGGACTATTGCGTAATAGTCGTAGTTATGTTGGAATTGGCCTAGTTTTCTGTGGTCTTTTGCAAACATTAGATTTATATAAGGAGGAAGAAACAATGGTGTTTGAGACTCATGGTATGTCATGTCCATGTACTGAACTGTTATTATTCAACTATGCCAATGTAAACAGTTTTCAATTCTATGGCACCTTTAAGAACTATTACGATAAGAGGCGCTTACGATGAGGCAACTCATGTAAAATAAAGATATATATAATAATGTTTATAACAGGCATCCCACAAATTATTTGTTTTTTCAGTATTTTGAATTTGAATCATGGTAAATTTGACTTATTTTGTTTTCTGGGAAATATGATATTTAGGCAAAATATGAAAAATTTGCACATCCTCATTCTGTTCAAAAGTTTTCACCCCTCGGCTCTTAAAGGAGTAGTTCACTTTCAGAACAAAAATGTACAGATAATGTACTCAACCCCTTGTCATCCAAGATGTTCATGTCTTTCTTTCTTCAGTCGTAAAGAAATTGTGGTTTTTGAGGAAAACATTTCAGGATTTCTCTCCATATAATGGACTTCTATGGTGCCCCGGAGTTTGAACTTCCAAAATGCAGCTTCAAAGGGCTCTAAATGATCACAGATGAGGAATAAGGGTCTTATCTAGTGAAACGATTGGTCATTTTCTAAAAACATTTACAACTTTTATACTTGGATGACAAGGGGGTGAGAACATTATCCGTACATTTTTGTTCTGAAAGTGAACTACTCCTTTAATGGATCGTTTTCCTTCTGAAGCATCTCTAGCTGCGTTTCGATTACCCTTTAAATTGCGCAAATTGAAATTGCGGATTGAAAATACGCCTAATGGAAACACGTCATTTGAACAAAAACTCCCATACATGGCAAAAAAATTTTTATGCTCAAATGAGGTGGTTTTTCAGGCAATTCGAAAAAGGAATCTTTTGCAAAACAGCAATGAAAATGTTTTTTTTTCCGCCTTTACTGGTTACATTCGATTAAATATAGCCAAAACCCCACAAAAATCCATTTCCATGACTTAATCACAAAGGAAAAAATTATGTTTCAGTCGCATAACATCAGTTAACGGAAACGTCTTAATTTCGCAATACTTGTTAATTGACATTAGCTGCGTTTCTATTAGCCTTTAAATTGCACAAATTGAAATTGCGAATTGAAAATACGCCTAATGGAAACGCGTCAATTGCGCAAAAACTCCCATATATCGCTAAAAAGTTTTTATGCTCGCATGAGGTGGATTTTCAGGCAATTCAAAAAAGGAATATTTTGCAAAACAGCAATTTACAGGTCACATTCGATTAAATACAGCCAAAATCCCACAAAAATGCGTTGCCAAGACTTATCGCGAGAGGAAAAAATTATGTTTCAGTCGCGTAACATCGGTTAATGGAAAAGTCTTAATTTCGCAATACATTTTAATTGACATTAGCTGCATTTCCATTACCCTTTAAATTGCACAAATTGAAATTGCGAGTTGAAACGCGTCAATTGCGCAAAAAATTCCCGCAAAAAGTTTTTACGGCCGCATGAGTTTTTCAGGCAATTCGAAAAAGGAATATTTCGCAAAACAGCAATTTACAGGTCACATTCGATTAAATACAGCCAAAATCCCACAAAAATGCGTTGACAAGACTTATCGCGAGAGGAAAAAATTATGTTTCAGTCGCATAACATCGGTTAATGGAAAAGTCTTAATTTCGCAATACATTTTAATTGACATTAGCTGCGTTTCCATTACCCTTTAAATTGCACAAATTGAAATTGCACAAATTGAAAGTGCACAAATTGAAATTGCGAGTTGAAACGCGTCAATTGCGCAAAAAATTCCCGCAAAAAGTTTTTACGCTCGCACGAGTTTTTCAGGCAATTCGAAAAAGGAATATTTCGCAAAATGGCAATGGAAACAGTTTTTCGCATTTACAGGTCACATTCAATTAAATACAGCCAAAATCCAACAAAAATCGGTTGCCATGACTTATCGCGAGAAGAAAAAATTACGCTTTACATGTCTATTGTTGGAAAGGGTTCAAATACACAAAAATGCTGAAAAACCAACACATTTGTGGGACCTGAATGATTTTTCTGAAGAACAGCAGGCAGTTTATCTGTTCAGGACTCATGAACAACTATCACTAAACAAAATACACAGCTGTGGATCATTCAAGTAACAACACAGTATTGAGAATCAAGTGTATGTAACTTTTGAATGGGGTCATTTTTTATAAATTCACCTATTATTTTCTCTTGTGGACTATATGTAGACATCTTTTTAGTGAAATATCTTTTTCAGGTCAGTACTAAATAAAAAAAAATAACATGCATTTTGTATGATCCCTCTTATTTTGGTAACATTTTGAAGATTCTGAAGGGGTATGTAAACTTTTGACTTCAATTGTAACACTACAAAAAAGGTAGATTTTTGTCTTGTTCGTCCACCGCAAAAGATTCTTAAATCAAGATGCATTTAATTGAGAAGCACAATTTTATAAAAAGTCTTTATATTATATTATAATGATATTCAATTATATTCTGAAATGTATGAATAGAAAATAAAAAATATCTGCCAATTGGCTCAGTAAAAAAACAATCATGTGTCAGTTTATATATTACAGATGGTTGTTTCAAATGCTAGGTAAATATTGCAAAACAAAGCTTGTTTTGTTTCTAAATCACAAGTTCTGTTGGTCTATAAAGTTCACAGCAAAAAAATAGTCCATCATAGTAAGATACACTCTTGCTGCAAGGAAAACTGAATTTTTGCACTAGTACATCAATGAAAAAAAAAGAGAAAATATTTGTGTGTATTTTTATTTAGACCACAGACAAAACACAGCAGATGGATAAAACAAGAACACAAATGTAATTTCACACATGGAAGACAAATGTGTAAAAGTATACCAGCAAAAAGTGCTACCAATACAAATACATTCAGTGTTTTTATTAACTACACCACACTTAAAAATGTTACGCGTAACTTTATACATCAAAATTAGAATGGGATTTGTCAAAAAAATAATAATTATGATGAAACCACATGCTATAAATTTCAAACATTCATAAATGCACTTATACAACTTTCTCGAAATGAAAAACTGACATCAGTGAATAGAAGAACAGTAAAAGCTTGAGCTGAAATTCCACACTTAAGGAAATGGTTGCGTTTACACAGAACCAAACAGCACTTTAAGTGCTCTTAACAGTTGATTAAGGCTGATCTGTGACAGAAGTATAAGATTAAAGGCCATTTGTTCATTTGTTTCCATCTTACATTAGTATGTAAATGAGTCCTGAGCTAAAGATGACAGTCATTTACTGCTGTAATCATAGTAAGTTACCTATCCTGTCTATACACATACACAAAATGTAACGGTGTTGTTGGAAAAAAACAAAAAACTTATGTTTCTAACACCTTAAAAGGAATCTAAGAAACATTGACACGTGTAATAATAAACAATTGAACAAATCACACTATTAATGCACAAAAACACCTTAGGTAGTTTCTAGTATGCAGTGTTTTTTACACATTCATATTCTGAAAAAAACATGCCAACACAATATCATTACAAAAGGTTTGTGCCATAGTTTCACGTACATGATCCAGTCTCCAATATACTGTATAATACTGTATATACTGTGTACATTACATGTTCAGAGAGAAAGAAAAATCACCTTTTAACTGATCAGTAATTTAATTACTGAATCACCACGTTGAATATTAAAGTGCATAATGAAATGTGCTTGCTCAGTTAGTGAAAAAAATATATCAAAACTTCCAAACTGTAGGTAGGTTAAAAACATTGTTAAATATAACGGAATATACAATGGCTATAGCAATGAGATTAAAAAAAAAATCATAATGAGGTATCAATTTTTTGTTTTTATGTCCCCTGAATGTTGAAAAGGACAAAACTGAGTCATGAGAACTTTACCTCCATTGCTTTCTGAAATAACTCGCCAATTTCTAATACAAAACCATTTGAAAATGAGTGTTTTGATAACGGAGAACTAACATCAGGTCACAAATATTGTTAATACAGAAACACAAAATATATTGAAATTATTACACCTGCCACTGAATCTTGCTAGTGGTGTATGCTGTTTTTTCAAATTATCACAAAACAAACATGGATTTGCCGAAAAGTGCAACATATAAGTCAGTTCAACTGTTTTATATTAATCAATAAGAGCCAGAGTTCTTTACTTCTTAAAGGATAACTATTGCCAAAATGCAACCTGGGCTGTTTTTTTTCTGTAAACGAGACAAACTAATATCTAAAAGCATAATTACGAGAAACGAGCCGTTTTTGAGATTGACCGTGATTTAGTTTTGTGGTCAGTGGCCGGTGAATGGGAGTACTAGGGGCATAACTTTGAGCACATCAAAATCGATATTTTTACAACACTAAGAAGGCTCGACACACCATGACACTTTGCTCGAAGTATCGCCTGGGTCTCTACACATGAACTCCAGCATTGAGAACATTGTTTGTGTACACAGAGTTTACTAAAAAGAAAGGTTTTGAACAACTCACTTTCACTGTTTGAGTTTCCGCTAGCGGCCGTCTTGCCAGTCAAGCGGTGTCGATCTCCGAGTGCGAGGATGGATAGTTCCTAAAACATATTTCCATATAAATGCACGGCTAATTTGTTGCTTTGTCGCAAGTGAAAAACAATATTAACCTTCTAGTTGTAAAAAGAGCCTCATATAAGCCTAATATTTCGTTCTATGGAGTCCATTCATTCGCATTCGTAGATCGACACTTCCGCGAGCGGAAACTCAAACAGTGTAAGTGAGTTGTTCAAAACCTTTCTTTTTAGTAAACTCTGTGTACACAAACAATGTTCTCAATGCTGGAGTTCATGTGTAGAGACCCAGGCGATACTTCGAGCAAAGTGTTATGGTGTGTCGAGCCTTCTTAGTGTTATAAAAATATCGATTTTGATGCGCTCAAAGTTATGCCCCTAGTACTCCCATTCACCGGCCACTGACCACAAAACTAAATCACGGTCAATCTCAAAAACGGCTTGTTTCTCGTAATTATGCTTTTAGATATAAGTTTGTCTCGTTTACAGTACAAAAAAAACAGACCAGGTTGCATTTTGGCAATAGTTATCCTTTAATTATTTCATGTTTTCAACATGCTAATTAGAAAACAGTTTCAATGTTTTAAAGCTAGACCCTTTTCAGAAAGGGGAGAATGTTGTCCAAATTGTACCAAACTCAAAATGTGAAGTTCTGCCAGCACTTTCCCAGAGAAAAACATTTTCTTAATAGTTTAGATTTCAACCAATTCATCATAATTCGACAGAAATTTGGAATTTTGAAGTTTTGTTTTGTGAATAGTGCTGTCAAATGATTAAATCGCTTTCAAAACATAAGTTTTTGTTTACATAATATGTGTGTGTACTGTGTATATTTATTATGCATATATTAATACAAACATATATATTGTATATGTATATAGTACATGTATTTACATATCAATTTTATAAGTATATACTGTATGTGTGTGTATTTATAAATACATATTAAATATACACAGTATACAAACATACAGTTGAAGTCAAAAGTTTATGCGCACTGCGGAAAATGTTAATTTTACCAAAATAAGAGGGATCATACAAAATGCATATTTTTTATTTTATTACCAACCTGAATAAGATATTTCACATTAAAAACATTTACATATGGTTCACAAGGGACAATAATAGTTGAATTTATAAAATTGCACTTGATTCTTATTACCGTGTTGTTAACTGAATGATCCACAGCTGTGTTTTTTTGTTTAGTGCTTGTTGTTCATGAGTGTATTGTTTGTCCTGAACAGTTAAAATCCCTGCTGTTCTTCAGAGAAGTCTTTCAGGTCCCACAGATTTGTTGGTTTTGAATAACAGCGGGCAGTTTTTCTGTTCAGGACAAACAAGGGACTCACAAACAACTATCACTAAACAAAAAAAAAAAAAAAAAAACAGCTGTGGATCATTCACGTAACACTATTAAGAATCAAGTGTATGTACACTTTTAAACAGGGTCATTTTTATAAATTCAACTATTATTTTCTATGTGGACTATATGCAAACATCTTTTACGTGAAATATCTTATTCAGGTCAGTAGTAAATAAAAAAGAAATAGCAAAATAAAATAATTAACATTTAGCAGATTCTGCAAGGTGTATGTAAACTTTTGACTTCAGCTGTATATTATGTGAACAAAAACTTTTATTTTGGATACGATTAATTGAATTAAGTGTTTGAAAGCACTACTTGTAAACAGTTCTTGCGAACAGACCATAAATCCTTCATGAAGTCATAATGACGTCACCCCATGTTTGCAGGCTCATTCAAGTCTGTCATCAATGCAAATCCCACAGGCACTAGTACGAAACCCTCATTAGTATGAAACGGGGGAGTCTACAAGAAGGGCCAAAGACAAAGTCTTGAGAATTATGTAGAAAGATTCTACATAAACATTCTCAAAAACCTAAGCCTAAAACAGCGAACACAAGACAACATGTGCTTAGCAATGAGTGATTGTTTGTGGAAGCTATTCCTGCTAAATGGAGATCTCTTTCCCACTCATTTGTCTCCGTTTTACAAACTTGCACAATACTTGTGGAAGTTTAGGATGTATTGTGAATGTATAGTAAGATATTCACAAAGATGATGAGATGACATTGACCCAACGTGAATGTTGGTCCACTCAAATCTGTTGTCAATGCAAATCCCACAGGGACTTGTACGAAACTCTCAAAACAGGGCTATCTATCCAAAGGGCCAAAGAAGTTACTGCTTGAGAAGTGCGTGCTTCACATTCTCAAAAACCTCAAGAAATTGTGTGCTTCCTTATCATTCACTTGCCTTCAATCAAGCTTCAAACAAGCTTTTCAACCATAGAAAGCCATTGATACCATTCTGGTGCATTCCTAAACTTAAGCTTAAAACAGCAAATGTACTATGCGCTTAGCACTGAGTGTTCGTTTGTGGAAGCTATTCCTGCTAAATGGAGATCTCTTTCCCACTCATATGTCTCCGTTTTATAAACTTGCACAATACTTGTGGAAGTTTAGGATGTATTGTGAATGTATAGTAAGATATTCACAAAGATGACGAGATGACATTGACCCAACGTGAATGTTGGTCCACTCAAATCTGTTGTCAATGCAAATCCCACAGGGACTTGTACGAAACTCTCAAAACAGGGCAATCTACCCAAAGGGCCAAAGAAGTTACTGCTTGAGATTTGTGTGCAAAGCTGCTTCACATTCTCAAAAACCTCAAGAAATTGTGTGCTTTCTTATCGTTCACTCTCCTTCAATCAAGCTTTTCAATGCTAGAAAGCCATTGATGCCATTCTGGTGGATACTTAAACTGAAGCTTAAAACAGCAAATGTAAAATATGCTTAGCGCTGGGTGGTTGTTTGGGGAAGTATGATAGGTGTACAAGCTATTCCTGCAAACGATTCTGGAAAATGAAGATCTCTTTCCCACTCATCGGTCTCTGTGTTATAAACTTGGACGATACTTGTGACGTTATTGAGGTGCCAGTTATATCCTCCAACTATATAGATCTTTTTATCCAGCAGGCAGCAGCCAGCCTCCGACTGACCGGCACGCATCGGACTGACCGTTGTCCATTGGTCGGTCTCTTGCATGTAGTATTCTACAGCCAAAACATCAAAGCAGCGGTCAACATGGTCCATTCTGCCACCGAGAGCATAAATACGGTTGTTAACGCTAATCATAGCATGCAAGACTCTCGGCTCGTTCATGGGACACTTGAAGTCCCATTGATCCGAGGCTGGATCGTAGCAATGGAGAGTTTTCTTATCCTCCACAGACACTCCGTAACCTCCAGAGACGTAGAGTTTGTCCCCACACGTAGCTCCGGCGTGACCCCAGATCCTCCTCTTAAGGGAATCCACATAAGTCCATTCATTTTTCCTTGGACAATAGCACTCAACAGAGGACAAGCTGCCAGATCTGTTGCGTCCTCCAGTAGCGTAAAGTTGTCCATGCAGTACATTGAGCTGAAACTGTATCCGGCTTTCCTGCATGGGTTGGATTCGAAGCCATTGGTTCAGATGGGGGTCGTAGCGGAAGCAGACGTCAACTGCGCCTTCTCCGCTGCGATACTGTAAATGCTGGCCACCGACGACGTACACGAAATTGTCAAGAACTGAGACACATGCATGGCTGCATCCCATCTCCATTTCGGTCAACTCTTTGAACTGTCGCACCGTGATGTCAGGTAGATAGTAAACTTTGCTACTCACGGTCCGATCGTTGTCGGTGTAGGGCGTTCCGCCGAACGTAATTAGCGAGGTGACGTCGGAGCGAATGGTTGTTCGCGCTGACTGCATTTCGTGCTGTCGGAATGGAAGGATTTGATAATTAAAGGCCTCTAGGAGAAAATGCCGACATTGGACGTCCTCCACCATGATGTTGACGGTTTGGACGCTGTCCACGAGTTCAGACGACCGCATTAGCGGAAATCGAATGTGGCAGAGCACTTCGCTTGCAGAAGCTCGTCTTGACGCGTCATGCTGCAGCCAGCGGATTGCTGCGTGGAACAAGTCGATCTCACTACAGTTTTTCAACTTGTTGCTCTGAAGGAAGAACACCAGTCGTTCCTTTGGAATGTGAAGGAAATCGTCCTCCTGAGCGATTTGCAGGAAGTGACGGAACGTGAACGCGTCGACCGACTGTTTAAGGGACGACAGGCTGAAAGTGGTGGCCATCTGGCCGATGTTAAGACAAGTCTCAACACTCATGGCTGACTTCAGGAACTCCTCACAAAGCTCTACCACAGGCACCATCTGCAGGAAGACGGCTGCACCGAGAACGTCCTGAATGCAGTCCAAGTCCAGAGTTACTTCAGAACTGTAGGCGAAATCAATGATGTGCTTCAGTCCTCTGGCTGAGAGACCTTTTAGCTCGATGGTGTTCTGGTTTGACTCCTTCATTCCTCCAGTAAACATGGCTCTGTATGGAGCAAGAAGAAAAGATTATACACCTTTGTTCAAGTACAGTTGAGGTTGAAGTTTACATACACCTTGGAGAATCTGCAAAATGGTAATTATATTTTTATGCTGGTATACTTTTACACTAGGGCTGGGCGATATGGCCTAAAAATAAAATCCCCGATTTTTTCACAAAAAAATCCGATTTACGATTTAAATCGTTTTTTCCCCCCTACTACTTTTAGCATGTAAAGAAACCCCAGCTTTTCCACAATATATATGGGCACCATATATTTTGCAATACACATTGCAACTGCATCAGTGATCGCTTTCCACCAGGCCCCATTCTTATCATACCAGACACAGTAAATGTTTGGAAGACAAATAAATATGAGATGGGAGGAAAATATATATTTCCATGCTTTTCTCTTCCACTTATATCGTATACAAAAATATACAATTTTGAACACAGAAATATTAAATGATTTAAATAACTGAAACGATCTGCCAGCAGGTGGTGGTAAGACACTGATTTAATTACTGAATCATATCATTCATTTGATTCGTTCGAACGGATGGTTCATTCAGGAATAAAGCAAGTGACTCTTTATGAATGGGAAATTGAATCATTTCACTAGATTCGTTTAAAAACGCACGTTCATTCATAAACGACACACCGTTTGAATGGAGATGCGCAGCGGCTCAACTGTGACTTGTTTTAGACTACTTTTTAATGACGAAATAGAGCAAAATCAGGCAATAATGTTATAGTCAGACAATGTAAGTCACTTAATAATAACTTCTTGTTTATTTAACTGTTGTAATAAATCAATATCTCGTTTACAAACTCCCTTAAAAATGATTAAAAACTGTCACTCACCTTAGTTCGCAATCTCACAAAGCTCTATTATAATAAACGAAGCTACTGCCCATTCAGTCTCTTATTTACACTCTCTACACTTGAGATACATAAGTCAACGTGCAAAACACATAGAAACCTTTGAAGCTCCACTCAGCGCAAATACAAATATGCTGGTCATGTCAGTCGCACATGGTGCTCCTAAATATTTTTTCGCACGTAGTATTTTTTTTTTTTTGCCCTTGAACGGCGGGTCGCACCATTGAGAAATTAGGTCGCACTCTAGAGCCCTGATATGCAAATAATTCGCCATTGTCTTCAATCATCTCTCTACTCTGTTTATGTGGTAAGTGAAACTGTATGTACTGTAATGTAACAGGCTAACTTGCTAGCAAGTAGCTAATCATGTCCCCTTAGTGACTCGTGTTATTTTACCAGAACGCATTATTTGTTTTCCCTTCTGAATACACACACACACACACACACACACACACACACACACACACATATACATATATATACATATATATATATATATATATATATATATATATATATATATATACACACACACACACATACACACACACACACACACACACACACACATATACATATACACACATATATATATATATATGTGACCCTGGACCACAAAACCAGTCTTAAGTCGCTGGGGTACATTTGTAGCAATAGCCAAAAATACATTGTATGGGTCAAAATGATTGATTTTTCTTTTATGACAAAAATCATTAGGAAATTAAGTAAAGATCATGTTCCATGAAGATTTTTTGTAAAATTCCTACTATAAATATATAAAAATGTCATTTTTGATTAGTAATATGCATTGTTAAGAACTTAATTTGAAGAACTTTAAAGGTGATTTTCTCAGCATTTTGATTTTTTTGCACCCTCAGATTCCAGATTTTCAAATAGATGTATCTCGGCCAAATATTGTCCTATCCCAACAAACCATACATCAATAGAAAGCTTATTTATTGAGCTTTCATATGATGTATACATCTCAGTATACACCTTATGACTGGTTTTTGTGGTCCAGGGTGTTTGCATCCCTGATATATATATATATATATATATATCAGGGATGCAAACAGAGGTATGGTCAAAAAGGAGTGAGATTATCGAAGCCCGTGCCCCCGCAGCAAATATCATATATTTTCGTTTATAGTCGTTTCCCCCTTCATTTCGATCCCTTTACTTAACATTCTACATGTAAATGATACTGTAAATGCTCAACATATGACTGTGATTTTTACTGGAATGCAGTTTAAAGGTTGAATTTAACATATATTTTATTATGTTTCGTCTAATTAATAGACTAGCCTATTTAAACACTAGTGTTTCACTGAGGTTTCAATGAATCGTTGTAGTTTCATTTGTAAATGAAAACAGCTTATTTATCATCACACATGGGCATAAATACTAATAAATATATAATATATAAATAAATAATAACAACAACAATATGGAAAAAACTATCAGTTAATAGAACGATGGATAAATGTCTTGTAGGCCTATTTTATTTGATGTACTGTGACAATAAAATTATTTACAAATGAAACTACGTGAATAATTCACTCGTCATTGAACTACTATATATTTATAGGCTAGTCTATTAATTAGAAGAAACAAAATAAAATATATGTTAAATTCAATCTTTAAACTGCATTCCAGTAAAAATCACAGTCATATAGCATAATCAAAGCTTTATTGTCGATCATTTACATTCAAACTTTTAAGTAAGGAGATCGAAATGAAAGGAAAAATAACGAATATAAACGAATGATACAAATATTACAGAAAAAAGAGGGTCAGTTAATGAACTTACAAGACTGTGGGATGCATAAAATGTTTATTGTGGGCTTATTTTATTTAATGTTCTTTATGTAATATTTATTATTAACTTATTTTGAATGCTGTCTCCATCGCGCACAGACTAGCGTAGACAGCTTCGCATATTTTTAATTTAATTATTTAATATTGTATTAATTTCTATAATAACTAATAACCCATAAACCCAGGACATGAACCCTCTTTTTAGGTTGTAATGACACTTTTCTATGGTTATTGGAATGGTTAAAGGTTATATTTAAAATTTTCATACAACATTAAGTTATTAACTTGACTGACTTCTGAAACAGAGGAGGTAACCAATGGCGTTTGAGATTACAATTAAACCAGCAAGTCCCGCCCCACTTCTGGTGTTTGTCAGCGCCGCGCTGCCCATTGGGTGGCGCTAGCAAACACGTCTTCCCTGCGCTGTCGAGTCGGCCGCGCAGATGACATGTCAGCACGGCGCGAGCACTTTAATACCGCGCTGTTTCGTCCCACTTTTGGGTTGTTTGGCTTCCCATAAAAATAGCCTCTGCGCCAAAACGGTCGCGGCACTGACGCTTCTGCTATGCTCCTGCTACGCGCCGCCTCTGCGTGTGGTGTGAATGCTCTAATCTGTTAACATGGGCGCCGAAAAAATACGCGCTTACGTCCTGCTTACGCGTGCAGTGTAAAACCGGCTTTATCGCGCTGATGTGACCGAGCCCGACCCGAACCCGAGCATCCTTTCTAAATATCTGTCCGAACCCGGCTCGGGTCGGGTATCCATCATCCTCTATAAGAGCAGCTGGCAGCAGATAGTGCGCAGCCAATTGGCTGACGTGCGCAGCTTTCTGACTCACTGTTTTCTTTTCATATAAGTTTCCTAACGGCGTTTACCTATTTAGTCATTTTAATACAGAATTTCCTATGATGAAATTATAATCTGACACTCCAATGTACCCCCCCCCCCCAAAAAAAAAAACTCATCGGATCTGCACGATTCACACATGTCCCCCACACAGCCGTGAAAAAGGCGGCATCCGCCAAAAGGCGCGCCGTTTGCATCCCTGATATATATATAATATTTTTATTAAAAAAAAAAAAAAAATCGCGATATCTCGATTTAATAAAAAATTAAATCGTCTTAAAACGTAAATTCGAATTAAAAAAGAAAGAATCGCCCAGCCCTATTTTACACATTTGTCTTCCATGTGTGAAATTACATTGGTGTTCTTGTTTTATCCATCTGCTGTGTTTTTTTCTGTTACAGTGTGGTATAAATACAAATAAACAAATATTTTCTCATTTTTTTCATTGATGTACTAGTGCAAAAATTCAGCTTTCCTTGCAGCAAGAGTGTATCTTACTATGATGGACTATTTTTTTGCTGTGAACTTCATAGACCAACAGAAATTGTGATTTAGAAACAAAAAAAGCTTTGTTTTGCGATATTTACCTAGCATTTGAAACAACCATCTGTAATATATAAACTGACACATGATTATTTTTTCTGAGCCCATAGGCAGATATTTTTTATTTTCTATTCATACATTTCAGGAAAAAAAAACAAGACTTCTTATATAATTGTGCTTCTCAAGTAAATGCATTTTGATTTAAGAATCTTTTGCAGTGGACAAACAGGACAAAAATCTACCTTTTTGCAGTGTTACAATTGAAGTCAAAAGTTCACATACACCTTTCAGAATCTTCAAAATGTTACCAAAATAAGAGGGATCATACAAAATGCATGTTATTTTTTATTTAGTACTGACCTGAAAAAGATATTTCACATAAATGATGGTTTACATATAGTCCACAAGAGAAAATAATAGTTGAATTTATAAAAATGACCCCGTTCAAAAGTTTACATACACTTGATTCTTAATACTAGTTTTTAGTTTAGAGCTTTTTTAAATTTGTTACATAGACGTATTGCTTCAGGCACAAAGGTAAATTTGTTGTCTCCTATTATGTGCCATCCTCAACATTTGCTATTCATAAAAAGATGCAAGACTTTGCAAGGAAACACGCATAATTTGAGCACATATTAACAATACCTTGCAAAATATTTTTGTTCTTTAAAGACAATGATGAAAACCAACAAATAAAGGAAAAAGACAAGATGCTTTCAACAAACGAATTATAGAAAGTTCTGAGAATGACTCTCTGTACATTAAAAGAGTTAAGCTTCCTCAGCACAAACAATCTTTGATGTGCCATTTTGATGATTGCATCTGTATTTTGATCAAACTTCAGCCTATTATCGATAATCGTTCCTAAATACTTGTATTCCTCAACTACGTCAAACTGGGTGTCATTAATGACCACCCTTTGAAGTGCAAGTGTTTTTTTTATACTAAAATTGATCATCTGTGTTGTTACCTAAATGATCCAACACTGTGTTTTTTGTTTAGTGATAGTTCATGAGTCCTGCACAGTTAAACTGTCCGCTGTTCTTCAGAAGAATCCTTCAGGTCCCACAATTTCTGTGGTTTCTCAGCATTTTTGTGTATTTGAACCCTTTCCAACAATGACTGTATGATTTTGAGACAACTGAGGGACTCATATGTAACTATTACAGAAGGTTCAAACTCTCACTGCTTCTAATCTAATATTTAGGCAAAATAAAAAAAATGCACAAATCTTCATTATGTTCAAAGGTTTTCACCCCCAGATCTTAGGGGCCGTTTATACAAAAACGGTTTCAGCTAAAAACTGGAAACTTTTTATGCATCTTGCCTCTTCATTTACACGGCAATGGTGTTTAGGGGACTAAAAATGTATACGCATTTTTTTAAAATGCCACCGGGAATACGGGATACACCCAATACAGGAATCTTTGAAAACGGTGAGGTGTGTAATACGTGTTAGGCATGTAGACATGCGCAGTATGTGTCGATTTTAAAGGCAAGTGTGAACAAACAGCATGTCAACTACTGGCCTGGCATACGTAGTAGAGTTTTTGGCAGATAAGTAAACATACAGATGTGTAAATGCAAATCGTTTTAAAAATGTTGCGTATACGTGAAACTTTTTAAAAACGCGAAGGAAAAACTTATCAGTTTTTCACTACATTCCTTCTGAAGCATCAGTGAGCGTTTGAACCTTGAAATAGTTGCATATGAGTCCCTCAGTTGTCCTCAGTGTGAAACGGTGGATCTCAAAATCATACAGTCACTGTTGGAAAGGGTTCAAATACACAAAAATGCTGAACAACCAAAGAATTTGTAGGACCTGAAGGATTTTTCTGAAGAACAGCGGGCAGTTTAACTGTTGAGGACAAACAAGGGACTCATAAACAACTATCACTAAACAAAAACACAGCTGTGGATCATTCAGGTAACAACACAGTATTAGGAATCAAGGGGATGTAGACTTTTGAACAGGGTCATTTTTATAAATTCAACTATTATTTTCTCTTGTGGACTATATGGAAATGGATTTTATGTGAAATATCTTATTCAGGTCAGTACTAAAAAAATAACATGTATTTTGTATGATATCTCTTATTTTGATAAAATAACTTTTTGAAGATTCTGCAAGGTGTATGTAAAATTTTGACTTGAAATGTATGTGCCGAAGAAAGAACACAATCTTCGGAACACAAATTAAGATATTTTTGATTAAATCTGAGAGCTTTCTGACCCTGCATAGACAGCAATGCAACGCTTAATGCCCAGAAAGGTAGTAAGGACATTGTTAAGCATCACGTCACATGCGTGTGGTGCTGCTGATGCAGGAGCCGGCATTCTGACAGTGTGCGTCTTCCTTTACTTGTAAACAAGGCGCATCCGGATTCTATGTCAGAATTCGTCGTGGTACTCTTGTAAACGCACGTCGGAGACTGACATGGAACAGAAGAAATTGTTGAATAAAGTTGTTATTTTTATGAAACTTCATAAAATTCCGGTTTCAGTTGCATTGCTGTCTATGCAGGGTCAGAAAGCTCTTAGAGTTTCTTAAAAATATCTTAATTTGTGTTCCAAAGATGGACAAAGATCTTATGGGTTTGCAACCACATGAAGGTGAGTAATTAATGACAGAATTTTCACGATCATAAACAGTGTAACGTCTCACCTGAAGTAGTCACTGCAGGAGGCCAAAACGGCTTTGTGAACCTCAAATCGCTCGTTGTCAATGGCCAAAACCACATCCAGCAACTGACCCTGATCGCGCAACGCAGACAGTCCCCTCAGGAGAGTGTTGCTGTGGCTGGGGGCCGAGAAAGTACAACGGAGGGTGCTATTCTTGTTGTTAGCCATGCTGGAAGAAAGAGAGAATCAGTTTACGAGGAATCGTATCTCTCACCACTCCCTGATCATTGTCTCTGGCTATACAGTCAATAGAAATTCACAAGTAGCCTGATGTGTCTGCTGTATCCTGATGCTCCAGCAATAGGTCTCGGTTGCTAAACTGGCACATCAACATGATCCCTGTAATGGCACCTACTTTTCAATTATTCAACAGAATGGATAAAGAGCTTATTTGGACACAGAACCCATAAGCCTCACCAATACCAAGCAACAAGTGACCCAAACAATTACCTCAAATGGTTCTTATGATGACAGAGCATATGTTAAACAAAAGTTAAACAAAAGCAAGTTAAATACCTGCGTTTTCATTTATCTATCTATACATACTTCAATGTTTGAGGTCCTAGATATAGCTAAATGTACAGATATAATGGTACTTTTATAGCCAAATCAATTATTATCTGCCGTAATTTAGATGATTTATCCAACCTTGTAACAAAAAGTAGCCATGTACTTTTCAGAAAAGTGACTTTTTGCAAACAAATATACATTATAAATCTAAATACTAGCATGCCACAAATTATTACAGATATTCGTTTCATTTTTGGGATACAGCTTTAATGAAAAATGTTATAACGTTGTCAAATTTAAATTTTTGTTCTCATGGGATAATTAGTTTCATTAACTTTGAGGTTGTTAAAAATCTTGTACTCTTAAATAGGCCTTACATTTTTAAACAGGAATCACCATACAGCCTAATGTGATGATTAAACTTTAAAATCTTTTTAACGAAGCAGCTGGCAATAGTAAAGCATACACATTTCAAAATAAGAGTCCCAGTGTATTTCACAATCAGTGTAATGTCACAATATATCATTCATTCTCATTGTGATTCATTGCACATGTACTAAAAGGTAAGTGTCAAGCCTTGCACTGACATGTTAAAATGCTTTTTGTGCCCTGAAGTCTACCAGACACCAGAAGGAATGTGAGGGTAAAAAGGTTCTTATTATAAACATTTTTTTAAAGGTGCACTTAGTACATTTCTGTGTACATTTAGCTGGCTCTTATACTAACAGTGGCATTTCACAGTACGGCGGCTCTAACTGCATCAGTGTTGCATTGCTTTAACAGGGACTGCTTTTTCATTATTTATGGTTATTATTATATTTACATCACACTCTGCTTCAACTGTCTGGTGGATCACAGATCGCACACACATGTAGGGCTGCAACGATTCCTCAAATCAATTCGAGTACTCCATAAAAAAAAATTATTTAATGCAATTTGCCCGCATCAAGTATCGGAAGTGGTGCATTGATGAAAATCCATGAAACGCATTATTAGACCATTTTTCAAGGCTGCATGATATATTAAACCGATTTAAAAATCATGATAAACCATAATGCCATCGTGAATTCATAAACACTACAACTGAATTTAAATAAATATATGCGATGCAGGTTTAATATATATGCGCTTTAATTATTTACATGCGTGTGGGTTATGTAAGTAAGTGTGTGCCGTTCACAGTAAATGCTGCTCCACACAAACAGTTATCATTTACATGTGTAGAGCATCTCTTGCATATTGCTTTGAGTTTGGGTTTATTGTAACGTTCATCTGGGAATGCAATGGGCACCATTTTATCAGATTTGTAAGGCAAGTCATTTATAAACCTATGCAAACACAGGAGAATACATCAATATCTTTCGCAATATGTTAACTGTTTATCATGATATCAAGATAAAAGTCAAACCCTCGCTCTGAGTTTACACGTTTTAATATCCACTAGGGCTGTCACTAACGATTATTTTGGTAATCGAATAATCTGTCAATTATTCTGATGATTGATCTAGTGATTGGATAATTATAATTTTTTTTGCAGTAATAAAAATAGATCTATGTGAACAACAGCCTTTAAAATGATCTAAAATACATATATAATAGCAATGAGTTGGTAATAATTAGTTCAAATAAAGTATCAAAAGCAAGTAATCATATGGTTTTATTGAACAAAGCTGTTAAAATACTTAGTGCATTATAAACAATAGAACTAAATGTACATTACGCATTATAACAAATGCCTGCAGAGGGCGCCAATCCGTGTATGTATTAATATTGACTTAACATTTAATTTAAATGTTCACTTAATCTTTAATATTTGGCCATTTCTTTATGGTAGAAAAGCTAAAGCCACTGTAATTTCTTGAATATGTGGACATCAAAATGTGTAAACTCAAGAGTGAGGGTTTAAACTTTTATTTTGAAATCTTGATGAACAGTTTGCATATTGAGAAAGATAATGATGTATTGAGGCAAATGCCAGTAAACCGCCTACAGCAAACTTTAGTAAAGCAAGTTGCATGATTTATTTAAATACTTTCCTCCCATGAATTTTGTGTCTAAAAGGATGCCTCCTACAAATATATATGCAATAAGTTGAGCCCACACTTTTTGTCTCTTTAGTAAATTCTGGCAGCAGTTTTTAGCACCAAAAGGAAATTTGCGCTGTTAATAAAGCGGGCCATTTAACGAATAATCATCTTAAAGGTTAGTTGAACGAAAAAACTAAAATTCTATCATTAAGGACTCACCCTCATGTTGTTCCAAACCCATAAAACCTTCGTTCATCTTCGAAACACGAATGAAGATATATTTTTGATGAAATCCAAGAAATTTCTGGCCCTGCATAGACAGCAACACAACTGACACGTTAAACGCTCAGAAAGGTAGTAAGGACATAGTTAAAATAGTCCATGTGACATCAGTGCTTCAACTGTAATGTTATGAAGCTATGAGAATAATTTGCGTGTGCAAAGAAAACAAAAATAATGACTTAATTCACAATTTTGCGTCACGCATACATTGTGGTACTCTTGTAACACGTGTCGAAGACTGACACGAAAGAAAAGTAATTTTACGTCGTTTTTTTATGCACAAAAAGTATTCTCACAGCTTTACAACATTATGGTTGAACCACTGATGTCGCATGGACTATTTTAACAATGTCCTTACTACCTTTCTGGGCGTTTAACGTGTCAGTTGCGTTGCTGTCTACGCAGGGTCAGAAAGCTCTCGGATTTCATCAAAAATATCTTAATTTGTGTTCTGAAGATGAACGAAGGTCTTACGGATTTGGAACAAAGTGAGGGTGAGTAATTAAAGGAGTAGTTCACTTTCAGAACAAAAATTTACAGATAATGTACTCACCCTCTTGTCATCCAAGATGTTCGTCTTCCTTTCTTCAGTCGTAAGGAAATTATGTTTTTTTGAGTAAAACATTTCAGGATTTCTCTCCACATAATGGACTTTTATGGTGCCCCCGAGTTTGAACTTTCAAAATGCAGCTTCAAAAAGCTCTAAACGATCACAGCTGAGGAAAGAAGGGTCTTATCTAGCAAAATGATGGGTTATTTTATTTTTTGAAAAAAAAAAAAAAAAAAAAAATTACAATTTATATAATTCTTAACCTCAAATTCTCCTCTTGTCTAGCTCGGCAAGACGAGCATTTGAGATTAAAAAGTACATAAGCTGTAAATGTTTTTTGAAAATAACCGATCGTTTCGCTAGATAAGCCCCTTCTTCCTTGGTTGGGATCATTTAGAGCCCTTTGAAGCTGCATTTAAACTGCATTTTGGAAGTTCAAACTCGGGGCACCATACAAGTCCATTATATGGAGAGAAATCCTGAAATGGTTTCCTCAAGAAACACAATTTCCTTACGACTGAAGAAAGAAAGACATGAACATCTTGGATGACAAGGGGGTGAGTACATTATCTGTAAATTCTTGTTCTGAAAGCGAACTACTCCTTTAATGACAGAATTTTTATTTTTGAGTGAACTATTCCTTTAAATGCTGCATGTACATTTTTGACATCACAACATTATGATGTACAGTATGAATAATGGATGCTACATTAACTAAACAGTGCTTTTTATTATTTAGAATTTTTTCATATTACACCTATTTTATTAATTAGTTTTAATCATTGTTTTCTCAAATACGCGTGTTAGAAGGCAATCTAAATGTAAATACTGGGGGGGGGGGGGAGAATGTATGCACTACATATAACTACATATAAAACATTAACGATATCAATAAATGAAAAAAACAAAAACAAAAAAACAATATGGTACAGAAAAAACGATATTTTGCTACACAGCTGGTTATGCCAACATGGTAGTTTTCTTCTATATATGCAATAGAAAAACACAATTTTCTAATGTTAGGGTCATTCAAATGTATTTTCTTCATGTATAGAACTTTACTAAATCATCGCTGAGTGCACCTTTAACAAATACTGTGCAAAAAGAAAGACTCCAGAATGCATTTCTTTCTTTTTATCCTAATATTAGCACTTAACCCTGTTGCATTTTGGGACTCTCCCTATGCATGCATCAAACGCATCGCCTGCAACATCTGATGCTACATGCGTGCCTACCTGCTTTGAGCTCGATTCGCACAGAACTCCACACCGTCTGACTCCGCCATGCTTAGCGAGGATGAGGATGAGGAAGGTCATCATGTGTAGAAGCCCAAATTACCGCTAACCATGCTCAATCTTAATAAGATATGAAATACAAGACACGGCAATGACAAAACACAAACAACCCATTTCATACTCACAGTTTCAAGTGCACAGACTGCTACGAGACATTGAAAGCATTAGAAAGGAAAGTAATGATTTCTACCCCATTAATATTGTACGGCCTGTTCTCGAGGACAGTCCAGGTGCTGCTGTCTGCTGACAGAGTTCAGTTTACCTGCGCGCGCCTCTCAACCTCTGCGCGACCCCGCGGTTGCTGCTGCGCGCTCACGAGCACGGGCTCCTTCGCATTACGTCTGCCCCAAAATAACACAACTAAGCAAAATAATTCACTTGTAATACTCTAAAGATGTTTTTATGGAGGAATGAGGTAGGCTGACGCGTTATCCACAGTATCATACATAACCTCTGTCTCTAATTTCGCCGTTCTTGACCGTAAGGGGCGTGGTCTTTCCCTTTCCCCCACGTCATCACATGACGCACAATTAAGGCGGCCATCACAGATTGACACGAGGAATTGTGTTATCGACTTTTAAAAGGCATTTAACGGCGCTCGAAGGAGCAATAAATCATTACTTTGTGCTTTGGATGTTTTGTTTTTAAATAACCTGGTGGAAAATGGCCACTTTTGAGTCTCTCGGCCTGTGTGAGTGGTTGATCAAGCAATGTAAGCAGGTGGGAATCAGCCGACCGACCCCAGTTCAGGAGAAATGCATTCCTGCCATATTAGATGGTAAATATCTACATTTGCTTTACATGTTAACAATAAAATGAAAGAGCACATAAACAGGCTCGTTTAAACGTTTACGTGAGTACATGTATTTTACTCAGTGCATACCATGGCATAATGAAACAAACTGAATGCCTTTAAAACGTATAAAACAGTTATTGTTGATTTAATATTATTAATTATAATTATTTATGCTTTTCGCTTCTTTAAGTCAACAAGACGCTATTGTATATGTTTTTTGAACAAGTTCATCTCATCAAGCTTAAGCCTGCATGTATTTGATCCAAAATACAGCAGAAGCAGTAATATTGTGAAATGTTTTTACTATTTAAAATAACTGCTTTCTATCGGAAAAATTTTAAAATGTAATTTATTCCTGTGATCCAAACAAATCCAAACATCTAAATGATGTCTTCAGTGTCACACGATCCTTCAGAAATCATTCTAATATTCTGATTTGCTGTTCAAAAAAACATTTTTATTATTATTATCAATCATATATTTTGCAGGATTCTTTGATTAATCGAAACTAGATCCAAAGATCAGCATTTATCTGAAATAAAAAGCTTTTGTGACCCACTATACCATTCAAAAGCTTGGAGTCAGTGTCATTTTTTGTCACTTTTAAATAATAATTTTATTTAGCAAGGATGCTTTAAGTGATGATAAAGACACTTATAATGTTACATAAGATTTCTATTTCATATAAATGCTGTTCTTCTGAACTCTCTGTTCATCAAAGAAACCTGAAAAAAATTCTACTCCGCTGTTTTTAACATAATAATCGTACTAAATGTTTTTTGAGCAGCAAATCAGAATATTTGAGTAATTTCACCCTGAAGACTGATTTTGAAATCACAGGAATAAATTTTATTTTAAAATATAATCAGATGGAAAGCAGTTATTTTGAATAGCAAAAATAGTTCAAATTGTTACTGTTTTTGCTGTGCTTAAAATCAAATAAATGCAGGCTTCGTGAGCGGTAGAGACTTCTTTAAAACTTTAAAAACTGAAAAGTTACTAATGAAGTGTTAACAACATATTTTTTCCTCTCTTTTTCACACAGGTCGGGATTGCTTGGGCTGTGCCAAAACTGGAAGTGGTAAAACAGCAGCATTTGTTCTCCCAGTGCTGCAGAAGTTGTCTGAGGACCCTTATGGCGTTTTCTGCTTAGTGTTAACACCCACAAGGTTTACTTTTTAACTTTGTTACAGATTATACATCCACATTTGCATCTTCATTTGCATATAGATATTTCAAGGGATGTTTTTGTCCGTTTTCTGTCCAGAGAGCTTGCTTACCAGATCGCAGAACAGTTCAGAGCATTAGGAAAGCCACTAGGCTTAAAGGACTGTATCATTGTGGGAGGAATGAGTAAGATGACATTAAAAGCTTTATTTGGTCAATTACAGGCAAACTTCAATTTGTAAAATGCATATTTATAAGAAGACATTTTGTCTTTTTTTTTTTTCCATTAGACATGGTCACTCAGGGCTTGGAGTTGTCAAAAAAGCCACATGTTGTTGTGGCCACACCGGGACGGCTTGCTGATCATATCCAGAGCTCTGACACGGTTAAACTGAACAGACTTCAGTTTCTTGTAAGATTCTGCCATTTGCCTTTTTGAATGTTTGTTGTAAAGTAATTTTCGTGAAGACTGTCATGTGCTTCTTGGCAGATCCTGGATGAAGCGGACCGTCTTTTAGAGCAGGGCTGCACAGATTTCACTAAAGATCTGGAGGTCATTCTCGGTGCTGTGCCCGCTAAACGCCAGACTCTGCTGTTCAGCGCCACACTCACGGACACACTGCAGCAGCTGCAGAGCATCGCCGTGAACAGACCCTTCTTCTTCGAGCAAAAATCAGAGTGAGAATTTCCCTTCCTTGACAGGAATTGTGATGTCTAGGCCAGAAATTCAGCTCTCATATATAAAACTAATATATAACAGTTAAAGTAGTTCACTTCCAGAACAAAAATGTACAGATAATGTACTCACCGGGTTGTTATCCAAGATGTTCATGTCTTTCTTTCTTCAGTCGTAAAGAAATTGTTTTTTGAAGAAAACATTTCAGGATTTTTCTCCTTATAGTGGACATCTATGGTGCCCTGAGTTTGAACTTCCAAAAAGCAGTTTAAATGCACCCTGTTGCGGTTCTAGTTGATCCCAGTCGAGGAAGATGGGTCTTATCTAGTGAAAACTGTCGGTTATTTCTTTATTTATTTTTATAAATTACAATGTATTAACCTTAAATGCTCATCTTATCTTGCTCTGCCTGAATTCTGTTTTATCCGGTTCAAGACAGTTAGGGTATGTCGAAAAACTCCCATCTCATTTTCTCTCTCAATAATTTCAAACTCATCCTACATCGCTGCTGAAGTACCGACCCAGTGTTTGCAAAGTGAACATGCAAAGAAGATAAAACACCCTAAACAAAAATGGTAAAACGGCGATGTAGGATGATTTTGAAGTTGAGGGAGAAATTGAGATGGGAGTTTTTCAACATACCCTAACTGTCTTGAACCCAAACAAAACAGTTCAGGGAGAACAAGACAAGACGAGCGTTTGAGGTTAAAATTCTATAAATGGTAATTAAAAAAGACCCTTTTTCCTTAGCTGGGATCGTGATTTACTCAACCCCATGTCATCCAAGATGTTCATGTCTGTCTTCAATCGGAAAGGAAAACATTCCAGGACTTTTCTCCTTATAGTGGACTTCAATGGGGATCACCAGATTGAAGATCCAAATTGCACAATTGAAGTCCACTATATGGTGAAAAATCCTGGAGTGCTTTCCTTAAAAACCTTAATTTCTTTTCGGCTGAAATGGGGATGAGTAAATTATCAGGAAATTTTTATTCTGGAAGTGAACTAATCCTCATTTATAATATGACAGATATTCAACTAAATGTGCACATTTATTCAAAGTCTCTGAATAATAGAGAGTTAAAAAGCAACAGCATTTATTAGAAATAAAAATATATTGTCTATACTGTCACTTTTGAATTGAATGCATCCTTGTTAGATAGTGTTATTAAAAAAAAATTCAAAAAAAAAAAAAAGACACTTAAAGCTTGTTTCAACAAAGGCCTAATATTATTTTGTCACATTGCTCTCTTCCTTCCTGTCAGAGTGCGGACGGTCGAAGAACTGGATCAGAGATTCATCCTCACTCCTGAGAAAGTCAAAGATGCTTACCTGGTGTACCTCATCCAAAAGTTCCAGGATGAACATGATGATTGGTCGATCATAGTATTCACTAGCACGTGCAAGTAAGTTTTTAGTTTCAGAATTAAAACATTACAGAGTTTCAATTTTAGTTAAGACAAATCCTTATAAGACTTAATTTGATGTAACAAAGTGGTTATATCTAAGTGTGTGAGTTTTTTACTTATTAAATTGGTCTTCCCAATAACAAAATTATACTGTTCCATCAGACTGATTTTAGAGTTACATTAACCCTCATTGTGCATTCAAAATCTTGCTTTATGAAACAGTCATACTTCATTTTTTAAAACCTTAACTTAAAGGAGTGTACTCACCCCATTGTCATCCAACATGTTTATGTCTTTCTTTCTTCAGTCGTAAAGAAATTGTTTTTTGAGGAAAACATTTCAGGATTTCTCTCCATATAATTGACTTCAATGGTGCCCTAAGTTTGAACTTCCAAAATGCAGTCTAAATGCAGCTTCAAAGGGCTTTAAACAATCCCAAATTTTTTTTTTTTTTTTTTTTTACAATTTAAATACTTTTTTTTTTTTTAGGGTATGTTGAAAAACACTAATCTCATTATCTCTGCCAACTTCAAAATCGTCCTACATCGCTGCAGAAGTACTGACCCAGTGTTTAGGAAAGGAAGGAAGGAAAGGAGGTGACGTGAGGCCATGTATGGTGACCCATACTAGGATTTTGTGCTCTGCATTTAAAGGGATGGTTCGGAGTAGAATTGACTTCATTGCTATGCACTCCGAAGCCCATGTAAATGCCCCATCCGAAGTTTTTTTTTACCTTAGTCAAACATTTATGGAGATATTAGAGTTTTTCGAATTGCTTGTTACAGGAGTGAATGGTACATGTGATGTATCTCGTAAATTGCACCACTAAACGTGCAAGTAATCTTACCAAACTTGTACAGTAGTGTAAATAGGTTATGTACTCACAAAACGCTGCATCAGCACATTTGTAAGTCCACCATGAGTGTTTTAAAAACACGTTTTAGCCGATCCCTACTAGTCTCAAAAACTACAAATGGCGACACGTCGACGTCACTTCCCTGGTTTGAAAAAAGCACGTAAAAGTCCTCCTACAAGTTGACATGCACACAGATGTAGTAGGACTTTTACGTGCTTTTTTCAAACCAGGAAAAATACATCGACTTGTAGTTTTTGAGACTAGTAGTTCTCGGGTAAAACGTGTTTTTAAAACACTCATGGTGGACTTACAAATGTTCTGATGCAGCGTTTTGTGAGTACATAACCTATTTACACTACTGTACAAGTTTGGTAAGATTACTTGCACGTTTAGTGGTGCAATTTACGAGATAGAAGTCAATTCTACTCCGAACCATCCCTTTAACCCATCCAAGTGCACACAGACAGTAGTGAACACACGCCGTGAGCAGCCATTGCTGCGGCGCCCGGGAAATGTAGGGCGATTTTGAAGTTGGAGTTTTCCAACATACCCTAACTGTCATGAACCGGAGTTCATGCAGAGCTAGACAAGATGAGCGTTTGAGATTAAAAAGTATATACATTTTTTTTATTTATTTTTTAAATAATTCACTAAATAAGACCCTTCCTCAGTTGGGATCGTTTGTAGCCCTTTGAAGCTCAATTTAAACTGCATTTTGGAAGTTCAAACTCGGGGGCACCATAAAAGTCAACTTTATGGAGAGAAATCCTGAAAAGTTTTCCTTAAAAACTATTTCTTTATGACTGAAGAAAGCAGGACATGAAAATCTTGGATGACAAGGGGGTGAGTACATTTATCTGTAAATTTTTGTTCTGGAAGTGAACTTCTCCCTTGACTTAAAGGGATAAACATCAAATTTTCATTTTTGGGTGAACTATCCCTTTAATATTTTTATTTTGTCTTACTAGTAGCTTCTCATAATTAGATGCAAAAAAGTAAACAATTTAAAGAAATTTTATTTGAATATATCACTGTATCATGAATTGTATACTTTTTAAAATGTATTTAATTACCAGTATTAACCCCATTAGAATGAATAGAATTTTAAAAAAATTCCGTTGACAAAATACATTTATTTTACTTGCATAAAAGCTTGCTTTTAGATGAAAAAGTAATTTAATTTGTCATGCTGTGATGGTTTGTCAGTAGGCGCACATATTCACGTTTAACACCAAAATTGTGTAAGGGCTAAATATATTTGACATTTTATTTACACTAACTTCATAGATAACAAAACGTTAATGTTTTTTTTTTTTTTAATTAAAATATGTAATAAAAAAATTGAGACTTAGTGGTACTCCATACATACCTGGGTTCAAAATGACCTCAACATGAAATGTAGTATATTTTTTTTCAATAGTTATACATCTCTTACAAAATAATTGTAAAAATAGTATATGCATTTTGAGGGCTTTAAAAAAACTTGGAAAAATTTGTTCCATTACCAAAGACTATGCAGTTCTTAATTTGATTTTTTTTATATCTAAATTATTTTTGGGTCAAAATGGACCCTGAGTGCATTATGAGAGTTAAAGGATGAAACTGAATCCTAACCAAAACTTGGAGGTGTGTGAATATATAAAAAAATCTGTTACAGATATTGTTAACGTCATTGTTTTATATTTATTCATGTTCCAGGGACTGCCAGATACTCACAATGATGCTGCGTGAATTCAATTTCCCAACCATCTCCCTGCACTCAATGATGAAGCAGGTAAGTGACATGTTACATAGTTAAAATTGATTTTCACTCCGTGCCTAATGTCTGTACTAATGGTTTTTACGTTCTTCCACTTTCAGAAACAGCGTTTTGCCAACCTTGCAAAGTTCAAGTCTAACGTCTTTAAGATTCTCATAGCCACGGATGTTGCTGCAAGGTACAGAGCGAACAGTTCTCAACACATCTCACAATTGCTGGTCATCTCTTTGACGTTTTCTAATCTTCTGTTCTTATCTGAAGGGGTTTGGATATTCCTACAGTTCAAGTTGTAATTAATCACAACACTCCAGGTTTGCCAAAAATCTACATTCACAGAGTGGGACGAACTGCTCGAGCTGGTGAGTTTAGAGCTCTGAAGCTTTCGTTAGTCTATTGATTTTTACTTTTTTTTTTTTTGCATGTTTGTCACACTTTAATGTTTCTGATCATCAAACTAATTTAAATATTAATCAAAGATAACACAAGTAAACACAACATGCAGTTTTTAAATGAAGGGTTTTTTTTATGAAGGGAAAACAAAATCCAAATTCGTTTGATGATCTGAAACATTAAAGTGTGACACATGCAAAAAAAAAAAAAAAAAAAAAAAAAAATCAGGAGGGGGCCAACACTTTTTCACACCACTGTACACTATTTTGCCAAAAGTATTGGGACACCTCGTTCTAATAAACAAACAGGTTTGACTGCTGTTGTAATTTCCATGGGTACAAATCCTAATGTTTAAGAATATAATGATATTCTAGGGAATTGTGTGCTTCTAATTTTATAGCAACAGTTTGGATGGAACCCTTTTCTATTCTAACATGACAATCCCTTTGTGTATAAGGCAAGGTTAAAAAAGAAATGATTTCTTGGAAGAACTTGACTGGTCTGCAGAAAGTCCTAATCTCAGCTGAACATCTCTGGTATGACTTTAAATGCAGACCTTGAGACAAAAACTCATCACCAAACACTAATGACTTGTACATAAGAGTACAGTCATTTTAGACACTTCCAAAATGGTTGCAACAGAGATGGAAATACAATTTATAAATACATGAATTATGCTTTCATCTTTGTTGCCACAGTTTTGGAAGTGCCTTTTTCTGTTCTAAAGAAGAGGTGTCCCAATACTTTTGTCCATATAGTGTATGTACAAGTCATTGGTGTTTGGTGATGAGTTTTTGGCTCAAGGTCTGCATTTAAAGTCACACCAGAGGTGTTCAGCTGAGATTAGGAGTTTGCTTTCTGCAAGTTCTTCCACACTGACTGAATCAATCATTTCTATTTAAGACCTTGCCTTATACACAGAGGCACTGTCATGTTAGAATTGAAGAGGGTCCTGTCCAAACTCTTGCTATAAAATTAGAAGCACACAATCCCCTAGAATATCATTATATGCTTAAACATTAAGATTTGTACTCATGGAAATTACTAAAGTAGTCAAACCTGTTCATTAGAAGAGGGTGTCCCAATACTTTTGGCAATATATTGTATGTTGAATAATTATGCAGCCCTATTTTTACTTCAAATGTTACTAAGTAGGCTTTAGAACGGCTCCATCTGTTTTCTTATGTCCTTTTTGTTTCATCCAGGTCGAAATGGTGTAGCAATCACACTAGTCACACAGTATGACATCCATCTCATCAATGCTGTTGAGGAACAGAACAGTACGTTTACAACTCGGTTTGCTTTCTGCTTAAAAAGGAGCTCTTTAAATCTAAATATATGCTGTATTGTGATAAAAGCACCGTAAGTGCTCAGAAATACTGAAATTTGTATGGAATTTCTTGCAATAAGTGTATATTTACTTGATTACTGTTTTGTGTGTTCAGAGGCGAAACTAAAAGAGTTTCCTGTTGAAGAAAAAGAGGTGTTGAAGATCCTCACGCAAGTCAATGTAACAAGACGACGATGTGAAATTGTGAGAAACCACAACTATTTCAATGGTCATATAGATTTTATTTATAACATGCTGGCAAAATCTTACAGTGGTTAATTCTGTTACAGAAACTGGAAACCACTGATTTTGATGAGAAAAAGAAGATAAACAAAAGGAAGCAAATGATTCTGGAGGGAAAAGTGAGTTGTTTTATTCTGTGTGTGTGTGTGTGTGTGTGTGTGTGTGTGTGTATATTTATTTATTTATTAGTGGTGGGCATAGATTAATTTTTTTAATCTAGATTAATCTCACTGTAATCTTGGAATTAATCTAGATTAAAATGTCTAATTTGAATTCTGCCGAAGGCATTCAGAATATGTGTGCTACCCAAATAATGACTAAAAGTAAAAAATAAGTCTTTGAGAACGGGTTTCTCAAGCCAGGTTCAAAGACTCGTTCTCGCCCCCTACAGTGCAATTCGGCTAGGTACACATCGGCGCTAAAATATCAAGGTGAAAGTCATCATAGCTTGCGTAGTATAATACATACATACATAGACAGACACACACACACACACACACACACACACACACACACACACACAAATTTTGAATGTATGCAAATTGTATAATATCTAAGGTACACATTTCTAGTAATTGTGCAGGTAATTCTCATATTGTATTTTCAGAAAGGTTTGAAATATTGTCTCTCCCCAAATTTGTCACTACTGAAACAGTAATATATAATTTAGTAGGAAGCGCTATGTTTACCTATTAAGATTCCGTGCCTTTGTAAATAGTTTTGTGCTGTTTTATTACATTTTTAGAGGTAAATCAATAACAATTACAATTTTAACAATATTTCAAGTGTGATTTATGAGATTTGTTTTATTTTAAATCCAAATTTTCTTTTTAAAAGGCATAAAG
>NC_133380.1:33229882-33338265 GCF_049309525.1 Garra rufa | reverse complement strand
ATGATGACTTTCACCTTGATAGTTTAACGCGGATGTATACCGAAGACTATAGAATATGGTCGCGCGTTTAAGTCTCCTCCGCCAAAACACAGACGGGATCGCGTCGTCCTCCATTCATAAAAACCGAATCTACTATAGCAAAATGCCACGTAAATTCGTCGTTTTTTGGATTCATAAATCAACTGTTGGTCTGTCACTTAATTCAAATCGTGATATGGACTAGTGTATGTGAAAACTGAAATGCAAAAAGACCATTTTAATTTGAATCCGTTTGCCTAGCTGTATGTATGCATGGCGGAGACGCGCTTTTACTACACGCATACTGAAACACACGTGACGCTCCCGGTAATTTTTGGCATTTTCATCTCACATGAACAGATAAACTCAATCTCCCAAACTGCTGTGAGTGTCACTTTTACCGTTTCATTTGAGAACTAGCATCATATCATACTGTATACACAGAAACTTCACGGCAACCTGTCAAAATAAAAGTACGGTGTAACATGTAATGGGTTGGGTAGGTGTTGACGTTAAAAAAAACAATCTAATAGGTAGAAAAAATAATTTCATTGTTAGTTAGTTAGTAAACACAAGTACATCTAATTGAACATAATTTATTTTCATCAACAAATTATCATAGAACAGCTTTATGAGCTTTATGATCCATTCTCAAAGACTTACTTTTAGTCATTATTTGGGTAGCACACATATTCTGAATGCCTTCAGCAGAATTCAAATTAGCCATTTTAATCTAGATTAATCTAGATTAATTCCAAGATTTAATCTAGATTAATCTAGATTAAAAAAATTAATCTATGCCCACCCCTAATATATATATATATATATATATATATATATATATATATATATATATATATATATATATAAGATTTGAATACTTGCTTTTAAATGTGTTTTTTGGTTGTGGTTTGTTGGTCAGCAGTTTGCACCAATGCTGTAGGATTTATTTATTTATTTTATATCTATCACAGGATCCAGATTTGGAAGAAAAAAGGAAACACGAACTTGAAAAGATGAGAAGAAAAAGGAAGAAACAGAACATAATGAAGAGAAAACAGTGCGAAACCAGTGCAAAAACGACAGCAGTGGATTCTTGAAGTGTTGATATTGCACGTTCAGATGTGTGTGTGTGTGTGTGTGTGTGTGTGTGTGTAGTGTAAATGTGCCACAATCCAATGTATAAAATCTGTATTCCAATATTTCAAAATAAATCACATTTTATGAGCAATGTTGAGTGTGTTCCTAAATGAAAAGATATAGTCATGCCTGAAATTATTCATACCCAAACCAGCAAGTTTTTTTTTTGCCCGGAAATGACACCGGCTTCTCCCAAAAGATAATAAGACGATAAACAAGAGGCGTCATTGTGGGAAAAAAATATTTCTCAGCTTTTATTTACATTTGAACAAAAAGTGGCATGTCCAAAATTATTCATACCCTTTGCAAACTGTCACAGTCTGTGGGAAAATCCGAAGTTCTATACCATTCCAAATAGTCCAAGCAGTTCTAAAGCATCCTAATTACCCTGATTCATTGGGAACAGCTGTTTTAATCAACTCAACAGGTGAAAAACAGAAGCTCTGCTGTTGGTTTGTGGACAGTCATGGCTAAGACAAAGGAGCTCACTGAGGACCTGCGGCTGCGCATTGTGGCTCACAAGTCAGGAAAGGTCTATAAGACCCAAATGTTCCAGTGGCTACAGTGCAAAGTATTATAAAAAAAATCTCAAAGCAGACAGTCCAACAGGCACCGCACACCACTAGGTTCTACGGTCGCAGAACAAGGAAGATACCACTTCTCCAGATAAGGCACACAAAAGCCCACTTGGCCTTTGCTCATCTGGACAAAGAAGAAGACTTCTGGTCTTCTGTTTTATGGTCAGATAAAACATTTAATTGTTTGGCCACAATGATTTGTATCGTAAAATGCGCTATACAAATAAACTTGAATTGATTTGAATGATGTAGCCTTCATTTGCTGTAAAAAAGGAGAAGCCTTCAACCCTAAGAACACCATCCCCACTGTCAAACATGGTGGTGTGAACCTAATTTTTGTGGGTGTTTTTCAGCCGGTGGACCAGGGATTAAAAAAGGAGCAATACATCAAAATTCTCAACAACAACATCAGGCAGTCTGCAGAGAAACTTGGCCTTGGGCACCAGTGAACATTTCAGCTCGACAACGACCCAAAACACACAGCAAAAGTGGTGAAGAAATGGTTAGCAGACAAAACATTAACATTTTGCAGTGGCCCAATTAAATCCAATTGAGAATCTGTGGAGGGAGCTAAAGATCAGGGTGATGGCAAGGAGACCCTCCAACCTGAAAGAGTTGGAGCTCATCGCTAAAGATGAATGGGCAAAAATACCAATGGAGACATGCAAAAAGCTGGTCAGCAATTATAGGAAGTGTTTGATTGCTGTAATAGCCAATAAAAGCTTTTCTATTGATTATTGAGAAGGGTATGAATAATTTCGGACATGCCACTTTTTGTTCAAATGTAAATAAAAGATGAGTAATAATTTTTTCCACAATAATGCCTCTTGTACATCGTCTTATTATCTTCTGGGAGCTGTCTGTGTCATTTCTAATAAAAAAAAAAAAAAAAAAAAAAAACTTGCTGGTTTAATAAAAGTAAGAAATTTAACAGGGGTATGAATAATTTCGGGCTTGGCTGTATATGTGACCCTGGACCACAAAACCAGTCTTAAGTAGAACGGGTATATTGGCCAAAAATACATTGTATGGTTCAAAATGATCGATGTTTCTTTTTAAAGCCAAAAATGATTAGGATATTAAGATCATGTTTCATGAAGATATTTTGTAAATGTCCTACTAACGTTATATCAAAACTTAATTTAATTAGTAATATGCATTGCCAAGAACTTCATTTGGACAACTTTAAAGGCTATTTTCTCAGTGTTTTGAATTTTTTGCAACCTCAGATTTCAGATTTTCAAATAGTTGTATCTCGGCTATATATTGCCCTATTCTAACAAACCACACAGCAATGAGAAGCAATTTCAAAGAATTGACCCGTATGACTGGTTTTGTGGTCCAGGGTCACATATTATAATTACCGCAATAAATATAACGATGCAAAAACCGCATCCGTATTTAAAATAAGGGCTTTTATTTTGACAACGTCCGCTTTTACCTGGAAGTACAACAGTAAACGTTTTGCAAACCACCTTGTGTTGCATAGATTCACAACAAATCTTGGAGATTTAAGAGTTTTGCTGATTATAACTTTATTAGAGCTTTAATAAGACTCACCAGCCGCTCACCTGACATGGTAAGCGACGTTTATAAGCTCGCAGGGTACTTAAACTAAAGCTCAGTTGATGTTTTGAGTAGACACCGGTCTGGATTGCTAATTTCTGTGAACGTTTTGTATTTAAGCGAACGCCTTTTTGCACGTAGACGTGCGATCTTGTTTTATTAAGTTGTTTTAAAAATTAAACCTTTTATAAATCACTCCAGAAGTTTACAGAAGCGCTTTTATGTAAATATTGTCATCATCACCAGCTTTACGTGTTTATTTAACTTCTTTTTCTCTCCTAGCTTCCGTTATCTTTACTGAAAACAGCACAGAACCACCCGATGGTGAGTATGAGGGGGCTCACATCATGTGTACACAGTTAAAAGAATTGTTTACAGAACAGTTGTGGAGAAATTTAGCATTACCTATGAATGGGTGCCGTCAGAATGAGTCCAAGCAGTTGATAAAAACATCACAATAATCCCAAAGTAATCCACACCACTCCAGTCCTTCAAATAACATCTTGTGAAACCAAAAGCTTCATGTTTGTAAAAAAACAAATCCGTCATCAATATGTTTTTACCGTCAAGGTGTCCATACTATTCCTTTCTCCACTAAAAAGTAGTTTCGTCTGAATCAAAAGAGAAATATGCATTACATTTTTTTTTATAAAGGACCAACTAGAATAGTTAAGCAGTTACTATATGTGACCCTGGACTACAAAATCAGTCATAAGGTTAAATTTTTCAAAACTGAGATGTATACATCATATGAAAGCTCAATAAATAAGCTTTCTATTGATAGGATAGGACAATATTTGGCCGAGATACATCTATTTGAAAATCTAGAATCTGAGGGTGCAAAAAAATCAAAATACTGAGAAAATCACCTTTAAAGTTCTCCAAATTAAGTTCTTAACAATGCATATTACTAATCAAAAATTACATTTTGATATATTTATAGTAGGCATTTCACAAAAAACTTCATGGAACATGATCTTTACTTAATTTCCTTAATTTAAAAGAAAAATCAATAATTTTGACCCATACAATGTATTTTTGTCTATTGCTACAAATATACCACAGCGACTTAAGATTGGTTTTGTGGTCCAGGGTCACATATAAGGTTTTTGTGTTTTCAGCTGGTGGAGTTAAAGAATGGTGAGACGTACAACGGTCATCTGGTCAGCTGTGACAACTGGATGAATATCAACTTGAGAGAAGTTATTTGCACCTCACGGGTATTTCCTATTTCCTTGTTCTTTGGAATATTTTGATGGCATAAACATGATTGAGCGGTTCTGGTGTTTGCATCTGTGCTGGAATGTAATGGTTGTTTCTGGCTGCTCTGAATTGCAGGATGGAGATAAATTTTGGAGGATGCCGGAATGCTACATCAGAGGAAGCACCATTAAATACTTACGAATCCCTGATGAGATCATAGATATGGTGAAAGAGGAAGTGCTATCGAAGGGACGTGGCCGGGGAGGCATGCAGCAGAACAAGCCACAAGGAAAGGGCAGAGGCGGCGGACCTGGAAGAGGTGGTGGATCCGGCAGAGGTTAGACACATTTTAGAGCCATTGGGATAGTTGACCTAAAAATGAAAATTCTGTCATTACTCACTCACCCTCATGTCGTTCCGAACCTGTAAGACCTTTCATCTTCAGAACACAAATTAAGATATTTTTGATGAAATCCGAGAGCTTTCTGACCCTGCGTAGACAGCAATGACACATTCAGTGCCTAGAAAGGTAAAAAGGACATAATAGTTTAAATAGTCCATGTGACTCAACCGTAATGTTATGAATCTACGAGAACAACTTAATTCAACTTAATAACTTATTTCAACAATTTATTTTATGCGCCATGGTACTGTCGTGAACAGTATAAAGAAGAAATTGTTAAATAAAGTAGTTATTTTTGTTGTCTTTGCTCACAAAACGTTGTCTCATAGCTTCATAAAAATTATGGTTGAACCACTGATGTCACAGACTATTTAAACAGTGCAGGGTCAGAAAGCTCTTGGATTTCATCAAAAATATTTTAATTTGTGTTCTGAAGATGAACGAAGGTCTTGCGGGTTTGGAACAACGTGAGGGTGAGTAATTAATGACTTAATTTTCATTTTTGAGTGAACTGTCCCTTTAACAGAATAGTGTGACAAATGTTATATTTACTAGAACTAAATTCTAAAATTCAAAAATTTAAATTCTATCATCATTTACTCGCCCTCAAGTTGTTCCAAACCTGTATGAGATTCTTTCTTCTGTTAAACACAAAACAAGATACTTTGAAGAATGTTGGTAACTAAACAGTTGACGGTAGCCATTGACGTCCATAGCGTGGAAGAATATACTATGGAAGTTAATGGTTACTGTCAACTGTTTGGTTACAAACATTCTTTAAAGTATCTTCTTTTCAACCGGTTAACCATCACTCCAACTTTTGGTGCATAGACCACAAAATGTCATTTTCAACTGAAATAGTTGTAGGGTACAACGGGGCTAAAGGCGCTTTTGATATTATTTCCCTCTAAACTACTAGATTAGAAAAAAACGTGGCGTAGCACTTTTAATAATATCTGCTTTTCAAGATACACATGCAAATTTGACTGATGATTGACACAATCGACCTATGCTTACTTGATCTAATATTTGATGTTTTAAAAATTGTATAGATTTAAGTAGCACAAGAATCACTAAAATTATTCAATATATCTTGAGACAAAGGTCTTCTTAATGATTTTCAGTTTTGTTTTAAGATATTTAAAGCAACAGTTTTTAAATGACGAAAGAATATGTAAAAGTATGGTATTTGATGTAAAAAGCACCCTTGTTGTTGGGGCTAAAAGGCACAACAATTAACATGATAATTAATAAAGGCTGACTTTTCTATTTGTTAGCAATGCATTGTTAGATTCAGGTGGTAAATATCATATTATGTTGGGTGTCCACCTTTGAGATGATCACCATGTTTCAAATGAAATCATTGTATTTTAAAACATGCTGTTAATCATGTCATATAATAACATATCATTAGTTGTTACTACTATAAATCTATTACATTATAATGGGATCTCCTTCAATGCTTTCAGAATCTTTACATTTTAAAATGATTGTTTCGATATTTTAAAATGTTATATATTATGTATAATTATCGAACAAAAATTATCTTATTCATCAAAATAAGCAGAAAATAGTACAAACTTTGAAAAAGTGGTTGTTTTGAACCAAGTATTCATTAAGACTAAAAACAGATTTGTTTTTTTAAAACAAAAACCACTTTTATGATTTATTTTCATAAAATCTGTTGCTCCGTAAATGTTCAGTACAAACATATATATCTTTTTATGCGTTCATACACTTTCAGAGCAGTAAAATGCACATATTTCTCTTTGGGTGTGCCTTTAGCACTGTTGTACCCTAAATCTGGAATGCTTTGAAGCATAGACAATATGTCGTTTGAAAGCCAACTATAATGGCTAAACATAAACATCAACGTTTGGTGTGACCATCCTTTGCGTTTAAAGCAGCTTTTGCCCTATGTGCACTTGCGCATTGTTTTTCAGGTAGCTTTGCAGGCAGGTCTATTTGAAGCATCTTGGATTTAGTATGTTTTTTCTGTCATTCCAGACAGAGCGAACAATGATGAGATCAGATCTCTGTGTGGAGCACTAGCTGTTGACTCCTTGTGCAAACAAAAATCTCCCTGGATTATTATTAAATTAATGGCTAAATGAATGTTTGGAAATATAAACGGATAGAAATAACTGACTGCATATTTTATAAAAAATACCCGTTTCAAAATATGTTGGACTCTAAAACTGTCTCTAAAAGAAGCTGTGTTATTCTCAAAAAATATTTCAAAAAAAGAAATTGGCTTTCAGTAATATTTTGGCTGCAGACTTGATGGGTCCATTGGTGATCGATATAGGGATGTCGACCATATTTTTTCATATTTTCAAAGAATTTATGACGTAGGCATCCTGTTTAAAAGTAGTATGAGCAGTGTGACAGTATTGTATTTAAATTCAAACTTTAACAAACAAAATATAACATTTTAACCGTTGGCATCAAAAATCTATTTTTTATATGGGTGTTATCTTTTAAAGTCATTGCATGAAAAAGTCATGGTTTACCAACTTTTTGCATGATCGATCGCACATCTTAATTTCATACACCTAATTTAATTTCTTACACTTTTGAAGCATGCTCTTATTACAAATTGATAAATAACGTTTTGCAATGCAAGCAGCAAAATTAGCTGTTTTGTACAGCTAATCAATTGATTCGCGAACCTGCACTAAAGTCCCGAACTGAATCAAATGATTCACGAATTGCACAGAATGTCCCGAAATGGATTAAATGATTTGCGTAACTGAATCAAATGATTCGCGAATTGCACAGAATGTCCAAAAAAGGAATCAAATAATTCGGTATATAATTTCTTTTAACAGGATAAATGTTGCAGTCATGGTTTTTTAAAATGCATACACAAAGTTGACTCCCCCCCTTTTTCTTTTAGGTGTTTTTGGTGGTCGTGGCAGAGGCATGCAGGGAACTGGCCGTGGACAGCAACAAGATAAAAAGCCTGGCAAACCACAAGGTGTCAAAAACCAGCACTAAAAAACACATTCTTAGTTTTAAGGTTACTCCTTTCAGACACAAAAGCACCTTTATCAGGTCTCTTGACGTTAGCACATTAACATCATAAGGCTGAGTATTTTATTTTAGAGACTCGTTTATCCACTTTTTTTCCTCAATGTGAAAGTAAGCCTATGGATGAAACTTCTGGTTCATTAGCCGCTGTAGGGAAATAACTAGAAGAATAACAACGTGCAGTAAACGGTAAAACTGTGTAAAACAGTGTGTTCATAATTAAAACAATACATTAAATATGTTGTGAGACAGCAATTTGCAATGCAAGCAGCAAAATTAGCTGTTTTTTACAGCTAATCAATTGATTCGCGAACCTGCACTAAAGTCCCAAACTGAATCAAATGATTTGCGAATTGCACAATGTCCTGAAATGAATCAAATGATTTGCAAATTACACAGAATGTCCTGAAATTAATTAAATGATTCGCGAACTGAATCAAATGATTCACGAATTGCACAGAATGTCCCGAAATGAATCAAATGATTCGCGTAACTGAATCAAATGATTCGCGTAACTGAATCAAATGATTAGCAAACTGAATCAAATGATTTGCGAATTGCACAGAATGTCCAAAAAAGGAATCAAATAATTTGCGAACTGAATCAAATGATTCGTGAATTGCACAGAATGTCCCGAATTGAATCAAATGATTTGCGAACTGAATCAAATGATTCGCGAATTGCACAGAATGTCCCGAAATGAATCAAATGATTTGCGAACCGAATCAAATGATTCGCGAATTGCACAGAATGTCCCCGAAATGAATCAAATGATTCGCAAATTACACAGAATGTCCTGAAATGAATTTAATGATTCGCGAACTGAATCAAATGATTTGCGAATTGCACAAAATGTCTCAATGAATCAAATGATTCGCGAATTGCACAGAATGTCCAAAAAAGGAATCAAATGATTCGCAAACTGAATCAAATGATTCGCGAATTGTACAGAATGTCTCGAAATGAATCAAATGATTTGCGAACCTGCACTAAAGTCCCGAACTGAATCAAATGATTCGCGAATTGCACAGAATGTCCCAAAATGAATCAAATGATTCGCAAACTGAATCAAATGATTCACGAATTGCACAAAATGTCTCAATGAATCAAATGGTTCGCGAACTGAATCAAATGATTCACGAATTGCACAAAATGTCTCAATGAATCAAATGATTCGCGAATTGCACAGAATGTCCCGAAATGAATCAAATGATTTGCGAATCTGCACTAAAGTCCCGAACTGAATCAAATGATTCGCGAATTGCACAGAATGTCCCGAAATGAATCAAATGATTTGCGAATCTGCACTAAAGTCCCGAACTGAATCAAATGATTCGCGAATTGCACAGAATGTCTCGAAATTAATCAAATGATTCGCGAACTGAATCAAATGATTTGCTAATTGCACTGAATGTCCAAAAGAGTAATCAAATGATTCGCGAACTGAATCAAATGATTCGTGAATTGCACAGAATGTCCCGAAATGAATCAAATGATTTGCGAACTGAATCAAATGATTCGCGAATTGCATAGAATGTCCCGAAATGAATCAAATGATTCGCGAACCTGCACTAAAGTCCCGAACTGAATCAAATGATTCGCGAATTGCACAGAATGTCTCAAAATGAATCAAATGATTCGTGAATTACACAGAATGTCCTGAAATGAATTAAATGATTTGCGATAAGACTGGAAGCCAGACATAAAATTTACAGGAAGAAAAAGGTGGATAAAAACTTTACAGAACTTTTTGCACTGAGTTAGTTGTAAAAGCTCTTATTGGAAAAACACAAAACATTTATCATGTGAATTTTTACAGACTGTCTCATACTTTTTGTCATCTATTTTCTCAGTTTGATCATCAGCCGAAAAGAGTGAGTTTAATTTGAAAGGGACGTCCCGGATCTCTGTGAAGATTTTAATTTGGACAAGCTGACGTAAAGATGCTCTTCCATTTTCTCCAAATTGCTTTTATTTTCTGTTCACTCACATTTTGGTGCATATTTTCACATTTGCTGTTTTAAGTTTGTTTTTGTGCTTAAAAATACAACCATGGTGTAACTTGTGTATAATGCACTTGTGAATAAAGAATTTTTGTTAAATATTGCAATTGCTGTTAATATATATATATATATATATATATATATATATATATGTATATGTGTGTGTGTGTGTGTGTAAGCGCTCCATCATGTCTATAGAAATGCAAACAAGTTACATGTATTAAAGTAAAATCTTAGGTAACTGCTGTCTTTACCCCAAAAGTATTTTGACTATCTTTTGAAAGCCAACATACAAATTGCTTGCTTATTAATAGTTCACCCAAAAATGAAAATTGGATGTTTATCTGCTTACCCCCAGAGCATCCAAGATGTAGGTGACTTTGTTTCTTCAGTAGAACACAAACAAAGATTTTTAACTCAAACTGTTGCAGTGTGTCAGTCATGTAATGGCTGTCAATGGGCACCAAATCTTTGACAGTAAAAAAAACATACACGGACAAAACCAAATTAAACCCTGCGGCTTGTGACGATACACTGAGGTGTTAAGACACAAAACAATCGCTCTGTGCAAGAAACTGAACAGTATTTAACAGAACAGACGTGTCACGTGCCGCTGTTGTAAACGTGCTCAGGACAGTTGAACATTGCGGTGGATCAGAGGTAAATAATATAAGTACTGTTCAGTTTCTTGCACAGAAAAATCGTTTTGTGTCTTAACACCTCAGTGTATCGTCACACTGAGAACACTGTTGAGAACAGTAGAACACTGTTGGTGTTCTACTGAAGTAACAAAGTCACCTACATCCTGTAGGCAATGCCCTGGGGGTAAGCAGATAAACATTTAATTTTCATTTTTGGGTGAACTATCCCTTTTAAAGTTATAAAGGTACCCAAAAATAAAAATAGTCACCATTTACTCACCTTCAAGTTGTTCTAAATCTTGCAAAACCAGCTCAAGTTAAATTTTATATTATATTTTGCTTGAATTTTATACATTTTTAACAGTGGCCTGAACTCAATACAAGACAACTTCAGAAATATGATTACCCTCAGCATTTTTCTTCCAGCCAATCAGTGGCGTTTCCTCGCATGGATCTTATGTGGCTGATTGTTACCATGACAACAGCTGATTCAGCCTTCATCCTAACACGATTTCCTAGCAGGAGTGCGGCCATGATGGTCTATAGTTAGTCTTTAGTTCCCTCTTGTGGTTGTTTTGTCAATGAAACTGCATAGAGAGTTATTTATTTTAGACGACAGGACAAAAAAGCCTTAATAAGGGTAACGCCATATTTATTTTTTGACTTGAATTAAATAACATATCGATTATTCATCTAAAGAAACGTCTTGACGAAACCTTTAGTAGACATCAATAAAAATTACAAATAAACTGCATAAAATAGTTTTAAAATTCCCGAACTGTGATGTTTCCTCACAGCCTCGATTTTGTTTTTAACCCGCGCTAAATTTAAAATGGCGTCTGACCACTGATAGATCAGTGCGTCTGACGCTGACTAAACAAATTCACAACAACAGGCAAAGATGCTACACAGACTCAAGTAAACAGCACAAACTTTTATTTTTTATAAGTTCAGTCATTTTCACAACATAGACAGTTGATTTGGTAAATTTCACCACTGGACACTTTGACACCAAACCCCTTATTGTAAGTACAGTACATTTACTACTGCATATTAGTGTTTTTTTCCTTGTACATTACACTCGATTATCAGAAAAAAAAACTAAAATAAAATAAAAAATCACAATGGAAAGCATGAATAAAAACAACTTTAGATAAAAATGTAGGAAATGGAGAACAAACTCTTAGTTGTGATAAAAGCGGCTGGCTACCTTACATATGAGCTGTTGTTAATAGAGATTCTCATTATTTTCTCATGTCTGATATCCAGGGGCTCACTAAGGTCCTCTATCTATATCGTCCGCTCATCCCAGGCCTCATGAATGTAGCAATGGCTCTGCTGACATCTACATAATCTTTTTTTTTTTAACATAATCAGTTTTAAATAATAAACAGCTTTTGCCATACAGTCAGGCTCCGCAGGCTTGACGTGACAGTCGGTCTATCAGCCCGCATTCGTTTACAACGGTACTTTTCAACTAGGATTTAACCCACTCAAAAAATCACATTTCCATTACATCCTACAAAAATGTCAACGGAATGATAAATAATCTGCAATACATGAAAAGGTATTTTCTTCAATATTGCTCTGTAATAAAGTGACACATTCATTCACAAGCAGGCATACACGACAGCAGGTAAAGAACATCCTTTATATCCTCTTTTTGTAGTATTTTTTTCTTAATGTCACCTAGAATTTTTTGAAAGCCCATAATCGATACAACACAGTCCACACGTAAAACCAAAGACTTGAATGTATTTACAGTAAATAGTCACTAAAGGAAGACAGAATAGCAAAGGAAAGAGATGCAGGAATAATCAGGGAGGATCTTGCACATGTAAACGTTAATACTCATGGGCTTTTTTTTTCTTCTTTTTCTTCTTGATTTTTGCATTATAGTTGCAGGCCTGGTATTACACAGAGCCACGTAAAATCTTTCACAGGACACGCCAGTCTAGAAAGTTGTTATGGGAAATCGGAGTAACTTCTGCTAAATTTTGAGAGCGTATAAGAGTATTGTTGATAGTAGGTCGAGCTCATGGCTCTGCTGCTATGATGAAATAAGCAACAGCATGTCCGCAAATCAGACTCGGAAATACACTTAACTAGACCTAATGAAGCATTGAGAAAGGAATCCTACCACTATTTGCCTAAATGGCTTTATTTCCTTCCATGCAAATTTACATTAAGGAATGTTTGTGTATGATCTCTGGCTTTCAGTCCCGGGACTGAAATTACATGAGGCAAGGCAGTGAACAAGATACAATGTCACAGATACAAATAAGCAAGAAAGGTTTTGTGACGAGCACTGCAAAGAATTACCATGAAAACCGCATTAGTTGACTTCTCTAACTTTCTTAATATTTGTCAGAATTGGTCATTTTCAAAATAAATAAATTAAACATTTTAGATATGCATTTCTAACTGTTTTTATTTAAATACTGAATTTTATTTATTATATACACTTTTTGGAATAAATATACAGAAATCTCTCTCCATTCCTCTTTTTATATTTGTTCATAAATAATTTAAGGATATGGAAGAGTAGAATGAAAATCTCAAAAAAAAAAAAATCTTAAAATATGAAGTGAAATGAAGGAAAACGTATTGAAGATAACCGATTCTGTGTGCTATGCCAAACTAAGGCCTAATCACACTTCTAAAATTTAATTTTGGCCTAATTATAATGTCTTTAAAACAATGTGGGCTTAATCAGAATTTCAAGCCTAAAAGAGATAGTTCACCCAAAAGTGAAATCTTTCTTCTGCTGAACACAAAAAAGTACATATTTTAAAGAATGTAAGAAATCAAACTGTTTCTGGTCCCCACTACTGTTTCTGGGACCAACAACTGTTTAGTTAAACATTCTTCAAAATGTTTTTGTACTCAAAATTAGAAAGAATACAGGTTTGGAACAACTTGAGAGGGTGAACTCTCTCTTTTAAGGGCGCTATGGCTTTCGTTTTTTAAAACTGAGTGGATTCCATGTTGAGTAAAATCATTTTAAAGTCTGAGATGTCAAGATGAGTATTCAGGAGGAGGGGGAGGAGCTAGAGGGTGTGGCCAGAGGAGGCAGTATTGGGGGAGGGGTTTATGTTTCTTGTTCTTTTTTAAATACCTAAACGTGTTGTTTTTATGTGTTGGTGCAAGGCAGTGCAGATAGAGCCGTGGGGTTTTCAGCAGGCGCAGTCCTGGTGCGGAGCGGCGGGCTGCTCCGTGAGCTGCGGCCCCTGTTTGGCTCCCGTCACTGCGGGATCGGCGGCATCCAGGCTCTCTGACATCTTCTCGCAGATTATGTCCACCAGCCGCTCGAAGGTTTGTTTAACGTTAATGTTGTCCTTGGCACTGGCCTCGAAAAACTCAAAACCTGAGGATTGTAGAACAAACCAAGAAGTCAAGACCAAGGCCTTGTTCTAAAACTCAATGAGCTGCTGACAAGATTTAAAAAAAAAAAAAAAAAAAAAAAAATCTACTACTTCTCTGAAGATATTTTATATCATATTTAAAACCTGATAAACTGTTTTTTTATTCCAACTGTTTACATGTATGTTGCTTTCTGACTATTCATGGTATTATGCCAGATATACACCAGTCAAACATTTTCAGACAGTAAGATATTTCATGTTATAATAAAGTCTCTTTTGCTTACCAAGTCTGGATTTATTTAATTCAAAGTTCAGCAAAATAAATATTTCTACTATTTAAAATTTTCTATTTACAGTTTTTTACAGACACTAGGACACATTTCTCAATACTTGCAAAACTCTTCACACAATTCTCCTAACCGACTTTCAGCTTGTTAAAGCAGTTCATTTCACATTCAAAATGCACTACAACTACCAAAACACTTTATTCAGGTCTCAAATAAACTCATTCTTCCAGAACACTAGCAAAGGTTGACAGCCAACAAACACACTTTGTCACCCACAAAACAATGAGCTAAAAAACACTAACAACATGTAGCATTACACAGTGTTTTCTTGTGTAAAACAAGGACACATCTCTGTTTATAACTGCAATATATGTTACTGGAATGAATCAGACATGATGCAGAATTCCTCAATATTTTATGTCGTTTATTTATATATTATTTTTGCACTAAGTAATTCCAAAATGCAAGAATTTGTATACACACCATCCACTGATGCAGATACAATAGTAATGCTAATCTACTCGCATTTTTAGATTTGAAATATGTTTCAATAAAATATTGCTGTTGAATTTTGCTGTCTTATTCAGTTTTGCATTATGTTATTGTTTTGAACATAAGTTTAACAGTTTTGAAAACAGTATGTAAGCATGTGCAAAATGTCCTGTACATACAAAGATTTTTGTCAGTTGTTGTGTTTGAGTGAGAAAAGAATTCATGAAATTTGAGAGATGTAGTCATTGAATGCATTCGATCCATATAGACTTCTGTTGTGCTCACTGTGTGAAGAGTTTTGCAAAAGTGACCTAAGTATTGAGAAATGTGTCCTAGCGTCTGTAAAAAACTGTAAATATATTTCAAAATTAAATTTATTCCTGTGATTTCAAAGCTGAAGTTTTAGCATCCAGGGCTCGCAAAATCGCTAGCCCGACGTCCCGGGGCTATTGTGTTTTCCAGTCGGGCTACCAAAAATGTTTCACCGGCCTGCCCGACGGGCTAGCTTAAAATAGAGGGCTCCTAAGGTACTTAAAAACAGTTCAGTTTAGTTGTATCAAATATAAGACCATAAAAAGTTTTAAATATCTTAATAGTATAAGAAAAGTCTTAATTATCTGAAGGGAACAGACTGTCCTCAGAATCGTGTCGTTGGCATTTTTATTTCATCTTACCTATAATGCCCGATAAAACAGCGTTAATGAGCGTGGTGCTGCTTTGTGTACAGCACCACCTCGTGGCAGAGAATGAATTTGCAGATTAATGCAAATATCGACCCATGTTTTTATGCAGCAAACACATAGAGCTGTAAATGTGAAAGAATTTAATGTGCCTTATAAAAATCTAAACAATTAAAACAGTAATATTTATGTTTAAATAAATATAATAACTTATATATTTGATTTATCCCTTTTAACAGTATAAAGGCTGAAATGCTGTTGTATAAGATTTTTTGTTTTTGTGAAAATTTGTATCTGAACTGTAAATCATTTCATTTTATAGCTTCATTTTATTACTGTACATTGTCCGACCCTACTCATAATGTGTTCATTTGACTTTTGCAGCTCTTAAAAAGGTCATAAATTGCCTTAAACTGATATTTAAAAATTCTGCAAATACCCTGTAAATAGTGAAATAAAATTTCTTCCTTGATATTTGTTGATATTTATGTACTGAAAATATTTTGATATTTAATATTTTAAAAAAATGTCTTTTTTGTTTGGGCTAGTAATTAATTTTCGGGCTACCAAAATGTGAAGAGTACCAGAGATTTTGAAATTTTGCGAGCCCCCTTTAGAAATCATTCTAATATTGCTGCAAAAAATAATTAATATTATGCTGAAAACAGCTGAGTAGATTTTTTCAGGCGAATAGAAAGTTCAGAAGAACAGCAATTATCTAAAAAAATTGAATTTTTTTGTAAGATTATAAATGTCTTATAAATTTAAAAGCACCTTTGCAAAATAAAAGTATTAATTTCTGATCTTTAGATTTTTCTATTCGTATAAGAATCCTAAAAAACGTAAATATTGATAATAATATTAATAATAATAATAATAATAATAAATGTTTCTTAAACGGCAAATCATCATATTAGAATGATTTCTGGAGGATCATGTGACACTGAAGACTGGAATAATGATGCTGAAAATTGAGCTTTGATCAGAGGAATAAATTACATTTTAAAATATATTCAAATAGAAAGCAGTTATTTTAAATAGTAAATATATTTCACAATATTACTGCTTTTGCTGTATTTTGGATCAAATAAATGCAGGCTTGGTGGACAGAAGAGAAATCTTTAAAAAAAAAAACTTAAAAATCTTCTGACTGGTAGTGTAGTATTGGTAAACTGCAATGCTAAAATTCAGGATTATGTTTCATAGGCTTTTAGAGTTTCACAGACTGCATGCATTTGAAATATTTGAATTTTTTTTTTCCAAAAATAATTAATTGTTCATGATGTTAGTTCATACTCTTATTTTCTTTTTTCCATACTTATCCAGACCTCGAAATGACTAAAGTCAAATTCCAAATGTTTCCATTAGTGGTGGGCCGTTATCGGCGTTAACGTGCTGCGTTAACGTGAGACTCTTATCGGGCGATAAAAAAAATATCACCGTTAATCTATTCTCAAAGTTGGGTTGGGAGCTGGGTCTATACTACGCAAGCTATGATGACTTTCACCTTGATATTTTAGCGCCGATGTATACCTAGCCGAATTGCACTGTAGGGGGTGAGAACGAGTCTTCGAACCTGTGTGTATGCCTACTGTGAAATTACCACATCAAACCAGACGTGCTAACATGGATGCAGCTATGAAGCCGGCGGGTTTGCTTCAGGGCAGGGGCGTTGCTAGACCCTTTTTACTGGGGCACGTGCGTGAGTTATAATTTACGTTGATAATCCCGAAATAAAGACATTAATCTATATGCAACAACTGAATTGACGCTTCTAAAAGCAACGCAGTTTAACTGAAGACTATGCACGCAGATATCCATGCCCCTGCGCGTCTGTGTATTTAACTGCAACACGCACGTCGCACAGCCTTTTACGCAGAAGTACATGCAGTGTAGGAATAGTTGGTTACACAAGTTTGTATAGTTAATTGTGTTGTAAATGCAATTGTCAAACAGTTTGTGATGCATTTTGGAAACAGGAGATGAGCTCCTGGTCTAATGCGCCACTTGGCTTGAGAAACCCGTTCTCAAAGACTTACTTTTAGTCATTATTTGGGTAGCACACATATTCTGAATGCCTTCGGCAGAATTCAAATTAGCCATTTTAATCTAGATTAATTCCAAGATTACAGTGAGATTAATCTAGATTAAAAAAATTAATCTATGCCCACCACTATATTCTGGAAAATATGATATGTCACCAAATTGGTATTTCCCTGAATATAAAACTCTTCTGTTAATATATTTAAAATTATAGCTGCCTGTGAAATATTCAAATGTATTGTGCTAACTGACGAACATGACTTACCGAGATGCTCTGAGAGCTGTCGTCCCCTCTCAGACGCCACAACCCTCTCATCCTCCATGTCACATTTATTGCCCACCAGCAGCACCTGAGCGTTATCCCATGAATACGTCTTAATCTGTGTGGACCTGTAGGAGACAGTCAGATTTGATTCAATGTTTGCTTGTTCAACTAACTTTCCTCTAGGCCTGAGCTTTATTTTACAATATTTGTTTCCATATCATACAATATTAATATTTATCACAATATTAGTTTACCATTAATGGGAAAGAAAATGCTTTCCACATGTTTTGTTAGACCTTGTTAGAGTGAATGCAAACATAACTTGTTTGTTCACAATGAGACTCCACTGAGTATGAGCCCACATTTTATTTTTTCCTATGAAATTAATTAAAAAATGTTAATTTAAAATGTAATCCAATGAAAATATAACAATTAATTTATAACAAAACATTGCATTTTTATTGTCTGGCAAACACAATGCTGAAAACATTTTTAAAACAGATTAAAACAAGCTGTGAACTAACATTAACTAACAATGAACAACTGTATTTTCATTAACAAACATTAACATTAACAAAGATGAATAAATACTGTAATAAATGTATTGTTTATTGTTCGTTTATGTTAGTTAATACCAGTGTTGGGGAAAGTTACTTTTAAAAGTAATGCATTACAATATTGCGTTACTCCCTAAAAAAGTAACTAATTACGTTAATTACTTTTGATGGAAAGTAATGCGTTACAAGAAAGGTCAGTAGCAAAGACACTGGTTTTTATTATGCTTATGCTTATTATGTTTTCATTAAGGGGTCCTATTATGCTTTTTCACTTTTTGAATTTTAGCCAGTGTGTGGTGTGTGTATGTTTGGGCATAAAAACATCTACAAAGTTACAAATCTCAAAGTCCACTCCAAAGGGAGATATTTAGTTTAAAAAAAAAATCCCTTTTCAAGAACTACAACGAACGGCTCCTTTGGACTACAGCGTTTTTTTTTTTCCGGATCCTGTTATGTCACAACGTAAATCCCGCATACAGAAATTCAAATCGTTGGCGGGTGGGGAGGGACGAGGTGGGGGATTCGCCATTAGCGATGTAGCATGGACAGCAGCACGAGCATTGACTAAAGTGGCTGCGAATTGCTCTGGTCGCCATGTTGGCGCTGCACCGTTTTTAAACACAAGCCATGACTGATGTAAACACAAGCATTGACTAGAGTGACGATCATCGGTTGCCGTGTCGTAGACGTGTGCAGTTTGTGGTAAGAAATTTATTCATCATACAGTGTAGATAGCTTCACTACCCTTATGCTAGAGCTGGTTTCGGCATTAAATAATTAAATAAATTTGCACAATAATGATAATATCATGTATCGGTGATCTCGCAGGCTGACTATAGGACCAACAATACTGTAGCGGATCATTTACTCAGCCTCCATGCATCCTAGGTGTATATGACTTCCTTCTTTCAAATGAATGCAATGGGAGTTATATTAAAAATAATCCTGGCACTCCCAAGCTTTAAAACGGCATCTGAACAGCATAGACAAGTGTTTCTCTTTATCAGTCCAAAACAAGTCGATCCATAATAAAAAGTGCCTCACAAAGCCTCCTTTAGCGATCCGATGTGTTTTTGTAAGAAAAATATCCATATTTAAAACGTAAGAATCACTTTAATCTAGCTTGCGCAGTGGTACACGGAACTTACTGCTTTGGGAAGAAGCATTGCAGTACTAAAACGCAGTCTAAGCTGTTGGCCAATCGCAACGCATTTCGTTTTTTCGAAAGGCAAACCTTCATCAAACCCGGAACTAACCGAGCCATTTGTGCCAGCCTGTGGAGAAAGCTATTGTAATAATGTAAATTATATGAAAAATAATGCGTTTTTCACCAAGCATGAGAGCATGTTCTAGTGCACCCCCAAAACAAAATAAAGACTTTGTAAAAGAGCATAATAGGACCCCTTTAATAAAGTGGGATTAAATACATAAAGGAAACAAAAAGTAACTGGCGTTACTTTATTGAAAAAGTAACTAAGATATTTTCTTGTAAATGAAAAAGTTACTTGAAAAAAGTAATCTGATTATGTAACTTGAGTTACTTGTAATGCGCTACCCCCAACACTCGTTAATACATTGTTAACAAATAACACCTTATTGTAAAGTGTTGTCATTATTTCTTTTAGAAGTACATTTGAGCATACAATAGTACTACACTTCTGTCATAATTTCTTCAAGTTAAACCAAACTTTTATTTTGTCAGTTTGTTGTGAAGATCTGTGTTTAGTCTGTGTTTGATGGTAGTTCTTCTCAAATAAAACAGTGTAGTCTCAGAGCAGCTCTAGAGATGAAGCTTACGTGTACATGCCTCATATATTGAAACAGCAGACATTGAAAACACATTTGAATTTGTTTAGTAGATGAAACTTGTGCCATTCCTTAACACAGAATCACGCAGAACATGCAGTTTTGTTTGTTTAAATAACTCACCAGTCTTGCACTGCGGCAAAAGACTCCTCGTTGGTGATATCGTACATGAGGATGAAGCCCATGGCTCCGCGGTAGTAGGCGGTGGTGATGGTTCTGTAGCGTTCCTGTCCCGCTGTGTCCTGTGAAGGAACAGCCAGTAATGCACAAGATGAAATACGAACAAATGCATTAAAAATATAGAAAATACGCATTTGTTTGTTAGCATCAATCAAGCCATTACAGTAAGAATATGTTATTATAATCAATAGATTTAGAATGTTTAAGTATTTTATGCTCACCATTTATTTAATCAAAAGTAAAAAGTGAAATTAAGTAAAAAATTAGTAATAAGTATTTAATTAGTAAGGTAAAATCAATAAGTAAAAATGGTAATATTGCGAAACATTACTATAATTTAAAAATAACTGTTTTCTAATTGAATTTGTTTTTAAAATGTAAAGTATTCCTGTGATGCAAAGCTGAATTTTCAGCATCATTACATTAGTGTCACATGATCCTTCAGAAATCATTCTAAAATGCTTATTTGCTGCTCATTTATCATTATTTATTATTGGTACTCAATTATTAACAGTAGTTCTTATTATCAATGTTGAAAAAGAACAAAATTTATTTGAAACTGAATCTTTTGTTTAAATTATTAATCTCTTCACTATCACTTTTCATTTTTTTAATGCAGCTTTGTGGAATAAAAGTGGGGTCATTCCGTGTCAAACCAAACAAATTTTGGAAACTTCCCTGGCTTGAATTTTAAATTTTGTTAATTCTTTTTCTGTAGAAAGACAAACATTAATAGTGATGAAAGCCAAAATAATAAATGTCATGAATGTATATTTATTGAGTAATGCACAGTTTTTTTTTACCTTAAATTTGAAGCCAATTTACAGGGTTGTGCTTTTTCCCATTTTTGAACTGTCACAATTGGCATATAAATAAACAAAAATGGCTTAACAGTTAACAGATTTTACTAAAAGACCTAGTAATCTTTGTGTAAAAATAAAATAATGATGCTGCCAGCTTTCTGAAGTCCTTTTTTACACCCCTCTAATTTGGCTCCAAATCTCAGGTGAATCTACAAAATAGTGGATTACTCAGTAAATATTCATCTGTGACATTTAATATTTTGGCTTTCATCACTATGTTTCTTTCTACAAAAAAAAAAGTTCATAAAAAACAATATGAGCCAGGGACATCTGGTTGAGTTGACACAGAATGAACCAGTATTAATTTCTTCTTTTTTTTAAAAGAGAAGTTCACTTCCAGATCAAAAATGTACAGATAATGTACTCACCCCCTTGTCATCCATGCCTTTCTTTCTTCAGTCGTAAAGAAATTATGTTTTCTGAGGAAAGTATTTCAGGATTTCTCTCCATATAGTGAAATTCTATGGTGCCCCGAGTTTGAACTTCCAAAATGCAGTTTAAATGGGGCTTCAAACCATCTCAAATGCGTCTGTAAACGATCCCAACCGAGGAAGAAGGGTCTTATCTAGTGAAATGATTGGTTATTAAAAAAAATTATATTACAATTTATAGACTTTTTACCCCAAACGCTCATCTCGTCTTGCTCTTCCTCAACTTCAAAATCATCCTGCATCAATGTTTTACCTCTGTAAAGGGTGTTTGATCTTCTTTGCATTTTCACTTTGCAAACACTGGGTCGGTACTTCTGCAGCGTTGTAGGATGATTTTAAAATGATTTTTGAAGTTAAGAGAGAAAACGAGATGGGAGTTTTTCAACCTACCCTAACTGTTTTAAACCAGAGATGCACTGAATACTCATGCACATCGCAGAGAGAGACAAGACGAGCATTTGGGGTTAAAAAGTATATAAATTGTAATTAAAACAAAACAAAACAGAGTTTCGCTAGATAAGACCCTTTTTCCTCGTTCGAAGCTGCATTTAAACTGCATTTTGGAAGTTCAAACTCAGGGGCACCATAGAAGTCAACTATATGGAGAAAAATCCTGAAATGTTTTCCTCAATAAACAATTTCTTTCTCTGAAGAAAGAAAGACATGAACATCTTGGATGACAAGGGGGTGAGTACATTATCTGTAAATTTTTGTTCTGGAAGTGAACTTCTCTTTTAAATACTCCAATGACATAACCAGGAAAACAGGATTTAGCCATGATTTCGGTTTTTACATGTAGCTCCTCCTATCAAGAAACTCGAGAGCGAGTATAACAATAAGCATCCACCATGTAAGGATCTGATCTCTGCATCACTGCACCAGAGAAATGAGCCTGTTAATTATGAGCACACTCACTTCAGTTATTAGAGGCCTGACTTACACAGGAGGCCAAACTACAGTTTTTTAAAACCGAGGAAGAAATTCAATAACCTTTATGTTCTTGTAGGATTTATTTCCCAAATCCAACAAGAACACAGAAAGAACCAGTTTTTAGTTTGCACTTGTTTGGCCTCTGTAAAGTATTTTCTCTAAGAAATCTTATACCTCTTTGGCATGTTTTTTGAGCTTAAGCACCAAAGTATTTCTTATGTACTAACTCCTTTAGTATTTGGCGTGGATGTTTGACATTTTTTTGCTCTTATTTGCTATTTGGTTACATTTAAGTCATATGAGTAACTCCAGCCGATTCAACCACAAAAGACTTTGAGAGAAACACTGGTATGACACAACTATAAGTTTGTCTAAAAACAAGCATCATGATACATCACACATTCACCTAATTCTGTCATAAATCAGCAGACTAAATCCTCACAAATGTTAACTCTAAGAGACTTCATGTTTTGCTCTTGCCTCTGATACCACAGTAATATCTAAGCATCTTTTCAACTGTATTCTGCAATCCAGCATAGTTTCTGTGTTCTGTCCCTGAACCGTACAGAGCATTATGGGAAACAAGCACCATTATGTTCAATTTCAATTTTACATCCATGCTAAGCAAAAATCAAACAGTATGCCCTATGCACTGTATACCAACATTGCAATGCGCTTGCCAAAAATCATTAGGATATTAAGATCATGTTTCATGAAGATATTTTGTAAATTTCCTACTGTAAATATATAAAAACTTAATTTTTGATTATTAATATGCATTGCTAAGAACTTAATTTGGACAAATTTAAAAGTTGATTTTCTCAGTAGTATTTAGATTTTTTTTTGCACCCTCAGATCCCAGATTTTCAAATAGTTGTATCTCAGCCAAATATTGTCCTATCCTAACAAACATACATCCAGTGTTGGGGGTAACACATTACAAGTAGGGTTGGGTCAAATAGACGATGCCATCGTCCATCGCCGATGGCCGATAGACATCACGATGCTGAGCCAAGATGTTACTTTAGTTCTAGAATAAATGTGAACATGCATTAATTCATCTCACTCACAAAAAAACAGATACAAAATGAACAAAAACTGTGAAATTCAACTCAGAATATGGCATAAACCTGCAATAATTAAATATGTTAAATAATACAAATATCCTTTATGTATTTAATCACATTTTATTAACCAATGTCTTTGCTACAGACCTTCGATGATCCAATTCATCCATACTAATAAGCAAAAATGACTAATTTTCTACATTTGTTTTCCTTTTGTTTATTGCTGCAGAGTTGACATTTTTTCTTCTGCGGTCTACTGTACAGACGTGAATTTACTTTTCTCACAGCCTGAGGCTTTTGGTGTGAAAAGGCTTATACATTTGCCAAAAATAGAACTTTTTATATTAAAAACAAACAAGCAAGCCCTGCCCAGATTTAAAAAGTAACGCAAAAGTAATGTAATGCATTACCATAAAAAGTAACTAAGTTACGTAATTAGCTACTCTTTTTGGGAGTAAGTCAATATTGTAATGCATTACTTTTAAAAGTAACTTTCCCCAACACTGCATACATCAGTGGCAATAGCAGCAAATGCACCAAATTTTCTTGAGTATGAGCACAAGTATTTGCTCCTATATCATGCGTTATGAGCCATAAAAGTACATTTGTAATTTCAGATTCTAAAAAAATATTTTGTCTAAAAGTTTAATAACCTGTCTCAATCCAAAAATTTCTTCTTATTATGTGTTATGTCAGGCTTTAAAGGGTTAAAATGCAAAACAACCTCCTATATTTTCAAGATAAAAACTGGACTGGACGCCACTCTATGAATCATGCTTGAGGTCATGTGACAATGTAGCATAGTACTGCCTGACACATTTATCATTGCATAATACTGCTTGTAAAATATAGTAGGGAATAAACAGTACATTTTATACAGTATTCAATAAATGTCAAGTATTTAGCTCTGAATATATTTAAATGTTCAAATGTATTTTGGACCATATATTGCATGATGCACAGGCACAGCACTATATTTTATCCATGGTAAAAATGGTGGGAGGGAGTGTCTGTGTGTGTGGATCTTCACGGGTCTGTGGGGTGGGGGAGGGTCGTCGTCCACCAGAGAGATATTCGAGGCACTGGGGGAGGGTTCCTGATACAGCACAAGCGATTCTGATTGGTTGCTCATCTAGTGCATCAGCAACCCTATTGGCTACTGACCATCTCTCTCTACATTTCTCTCTACTCTCAAATAACTATTTAGGCTTAAATTAAAGATTTATGTGCTTGAATTGCGTATAAAATGTCAATCATTTGAATGACACAGTTAACATAATACATAAAGCAATAAACTGAAAGTTATTGCATATGCAGTCAGTCATACATAAATAAAACCAGCAAGATTCCCAAAATTTCCAAAAATCATAGCATAGTTTTAATTGACTTTTTAATTTTATTTTAATGAATGCATTTTATTTAAAATGCATTAATTCATTTGAGAATCTGCATGAATCGGTTCATTGTGAAAACAATACATTTTGGTTAAAATATGACAAGCTGTGAAGCAAGTAATACTCAATTAGTTCAAATGTATGAGATTGAAATAAATTGGATTGATTGATGATAAAATTCTGACTTAAAGTTACTTTTATTCAAACAGCAAGTTTAGCCATGAGCTCCAACTCTTTCAGGTTGGAGGGTCTCCTTGCCATCACCCTGATCTTTAGCTCCCTCCACAGATTCTCAATTGGATTTAAGTCAGGACTCTGGCTGGGCCACTGCAAAACGTTAATGTTTTTGTCTGCTAACCATTTTTTAACCACTTTTGCTGTGTGTTTTGGGTCGTTGTTGTGCTGAAATGTCCACTGGTGTCCAAGGCCAAGTTTCTCTGCAGACTGCCTGATGTTGTTGTTGAGAATTTTGATGTATTGCTCCTTTTTCATGGTGCTGTTTACTGTGATTGGTGCTGTTTACTGTGATTAGGTTCCCTGGTCCACCGGCTGAAAAACACCCCCAAAACATTAGGTTCCCACCACCATGTTTGACAGTGGGGATGGTGTTCTTAGGGTTGAAGGCTTCTCCTTTTTTATGGGCAAATGAAGGCTACATCATTGTGGCCAAACAATTAAATTTTTGTTTCATCTGACCGTAAAACAGAAGACCAGAAGTCTTCCTCTTTGTCCAGATGAGCATTTGCAAAGGCCAAGCGGGCTTTTGTGTGCCTTATCTGGAGAAGTGGTGTCCTCCTTGGTCTGCGACCGTTGAGTTGATTAAAACAGCTGTCCCCTATGAATCAGGGTAATTAGGATGCTTTAGAACAGCTTGGACTATTTGGAATGGTATAGAACTTTGGATTTTCCCATAGACTGTGACCGTTTGCAAAGGGTATGAATAATTTTGGACATGCCACTTTTTGTTCAAATGTAAATAAACAATGATGCCTCTTGTACATCATCTTATTATCTTTTGGGAGAAGCCTGTGTCATTTCCGGTCAAAAAAAACAACTTGCTGGTTGAAAAGTAACTTTAAGTCAGAATTTGCCAGGGGTATGAATAATTTCGGGCTTGACTGTATAAACCTGGTTACTGTGTGTTTCAAACACATTCAGTATATTACTAATATGTTACCTGTTTTGTTTGATTAAAGTTTATTAGACATGTTAAACCTTTGAAATGTAAATGGATGGTTACTGTATTTGCAATTCAAATAATATACATTTTAATTTGGGCCTAAATTTTTTTTTGGAATGTAGACCACAACACTTCTCCATTAAACCACAATGGCTTAATTGATTGATTTAAAATATTTAGGTTTATAGTGTTTCTATCACAATTGTATTTAATTTCTGCCATTTTACTAAACTAAGCGGGTCTATGATGGTGCCTGTTCATTAAGCCACAGCTCTGTTTCTGAGATTTTAATGAGATTTACAGCTCTGAAATGAGGCAATCAATATCAGTAATCAATCTCAGTGACTTTAAACACCAGTAAAATCTCAACGGATCACCTACTACGGTCCTTCCAGTACGAAAACAGCTTGAATGCAAAAAGCTGCTGATTTTTATTGATTCATTATTAAAATAAAAGAAGAAAAAAAAACACCTCTGCTTGCCTTCATTAAACAATGACCACAGCAAGCCCTTAAACTGAAACTCACCCAGATCTGCAGCTTTATCCTCTTGTCATTCCTGTAGATGGTCTTCACCTTGAAGTCGATGCCCACCGTGCTTACAAATGCTGGCGTGAAGGAGTCGTCTGCATAACGAAACAGAAAGCTGGTCTTTCCAACGCTGCTGTTTCCGATGATCAGGATTTTGAACATGTAATCAAAGTTCTGGTCAGAAGACTCCTTTTGTCCATAACGGTTATCTGTAGCTGAAGCCATCTGGAGGATATAGAAAGAAAAAGGGGATGTTTGTACGTGATTACTTAAAAATGTGTTGTGGCATCTAGGCCATAGCGGCATCCGTTTATAGCTATTCCACAGTATTGGTGCAAACTGTCGTCCCACAACCAAAAAACACATTTAAAAAGCATTTACTGAAATCCTTTTATTATCTATTGAAACCCACAGTGATATTGAAAACATTAGTACTTGCAATTGGAAGGTGGCTGTCCTGAACCCTAACCCCTAAATTTCAACTTATAAAAATGATATTTTATTCTGTTTGATATTTTAAAAAGTGAAGTTCATATTCTTTATATATTTGTACCATTTTTAATCCATTCAAACTTCCATTCTATCTGATATTTCTAATCTATTTAACTATCGAGCCTAGCAACTACAGTCATGCTAGTAACATGTTAATCATGCTAGCAACTTGCTAGTCAGGCTAGAAACATGATAGAAACATGCTAGCAACTTACTAATCATGATATAAACATGTTAGAAACATGCTAGCAACTTACTTATCATGATAGAAACATGTTAGAAACATGCTAGCAACTTACTAATCATGATAGAAACATGTTAGAAACATGCAAGCAACTTACTAATCATGATAGAAACATGTTAGAAACATGCTAGCAACTTACTAATCATGCTAGTAACATGTTAATCATGCTAGCAACTTGCTAGTCAGGCTAGAAACATGTTAGAAACATGCTAGCAACTTGTTAATCATGATAGAAACATGATAGCAACTTACTAATCATGATAGAAACATGACAGAAACATGCTAGCAACCTACTAATCATGATAGAAACATGTTAGAAACATGATAGCAACTTACTAATCATGATAGAAACATGTTAATCATGCTAGCAACTTGCTAGTCAGGCTAGAAACATGTTAGAAACTTGCTAGCAACTTGTTAATCATGCTAGAAACATGTTAGAAACGTGCTAACAACTTGCTAGTCAGCCTAGAAACATGCTAGCAACTTACTAATCATGATAGAAACATGTTAGAAACATGCTAGCAACTTACTAATCATGATAGAAACATGTTAATCATGCTAGCAACTTGCTAGTCAGGCTAGAAACATGTTAGAAACATGCTAGCAACTTGTTAATCATGCTAGAAACATGTTAGAAACGTGCTAACAACTTGCTAGTCAGCCTAGAAACATGCTAGCAACTTACTAATCATGATAGAAACATGTTAGAAACATGCTAGCAACTTACTAATAACGTTAGAAACATGTTAATGAAATGTTAGTAACTTGCTAATCATGCTAGCAACTTATTAATCATGATAGAAACATATTAGAAACATGCCAACAACTTGCTAGTCAGCCTAGAAACATGTTAGCAACTTACTAATCATGATATAAACATGCTAACAACTTATCAATCATGATATAAACATGCTAACAACTTACTAATCATGAACGTTTTAATAAAATGGAAAGAGATACATTTACAGTGAATATGCAAGCAAAATCTTAATAGGTCAATATAACCCTTCTTATCAAATTATATATTACTGTTTCAGTAGTGACAATTTTTGGGACAGGACAAATATTCCAAAACGTTCTGAAAATACAATATGAGACTTAACTGCACAGTTACTAGAAATGTATACCTTGGATATTTATACCATTTGCATACACAAAACTTATAAATGAATAATTTTGGACATACCACTTTTTGTTTAAATGTATATAAAAGCTGAGAAATATTTTTTTCCACAATGACGCCTCTTGTCTTATTAGCTTTTGGGAGAAGCCTGTGTCATTTCCGGTCAAAAAACCAAAACTTGCTGGTTGAATAAAAGTAACTTTAACTTTTCAACGGATCATCTACTATGGACCTTCCAGTACGAAAACAGCTTGAATGCAAAAAGCAAATAATGAATGCAAATATTCTCAATATATTTTTTAAATATACTGTAGCATTAAATAAAGAGCACCATTTGTATGACGCATGAGGTTTCTATCTATGAATAGAGCTTTCCTACATGGTTACCTGTGTAGTGGGCAGACAGCAAGGCAGCTAACTAGGTTTTGAAACACAGCCATTGTGATTTAGTACATTTGGGAGCTTGCTGAGGATGGCAGGCAGACTTCAAAATGACTGTTTATTTGGATTGACTTTGGCTGGGTGAATCTTCATCCTCTGTCACTCATCCCTTGAGACCTGTGACCACATAGCAGCGGTAGAGTCACCAGCTACTAAAAATCAGTCAGGCAAGAAACTCGGAACAAAATGAAACGTCTGAGCGGCTGCCAGGACATGGCATTAATCTGACATTTTCTTTTGGTGTCAGATCAATATTTGGCAAAGGACCTTCTGAATACAAAACACTGGTGTCTTTTTAACACTTCCATCAGAATGTGACAACAGCGACTCCTCCTACTGTCCATCTGAAGTTCACATGAGCTGCTGTAATGATCAGTGATTGTGTAACTTCACCACTGTAAAATCATGATTAATCCCACCTAACATTAACATTTTTAAATATACTTTTATATTACACTAATTTTACATCCAATCTTCAAATTAATGTAGAAACAACACAAAGACAGTATATTTTTTAAATTTGTGACCCTGGACCACAAAACCAGTCTCAAGTAGCAGGGGTATATTTGTAGCAATAGCCAAAAATACATTGTATGGGTCAAAATTATACATTTTTCTATTATTCCAAAAATTAAGTAAGGATCATGTTCCATGAAGATATTTTATAAATTTCCTACCTTAAATATATCAAAACCTAATTGATGATTAGTAATATTTGGACAACTTTAAATGAGATTTTCTCAATATTTTGATTTTTTTGCACCCTCACATTCCAGATTTTCAATTAAAAAAATTACCCGTTATGACTGGTTTTGTGGTCCAGGGTCACATTTGTTTAATATTTTTTTTCATGACTGAATGTGTGCATCTCTGATACCAATATTAAAATGAAATAACAAACACAAATAATAACAAAAATGACAAAAACGAAAATTTGCAAGATGGAAATGAATTTGTTTCTTCTTCGGAACAGATTTGGAGAAATTTAATATTATATTACTTGCTCACCAAGAAATCCTCTGTGAATGAGTGCCGTCAGAATGAGAGCCCACGATAATCCACAAGTAATCAACAGCACTCCAGTCCATCAATTAACATCTTGTGAAGTAAAAAGCTGCATTTTTGTAAGAAACAAAGCCATCATTAAAGAAGTAGTTCACTTCCAGAACAAAAATATACAGATAATGTACTCACTCCCTTGTCATCCAAGATGTTCAGGTCTTTCTTTCTTCAGTCGTAAAGAAATTATGTTTTTTGAGGCAAACATTTCAGGATTTTTTTCTTCCGTATAGCGGACTTCAATGGTGCTTGTGAGTTTGAACTTCCAAAATGCAGTTTTAATGCAGCTTAAAATGGCTCTAAACAATCCCAGCCGAGGAAGAAGGGTCTTATCTAGCGAAATGATCAGTTATGTTCTAAAAAAATACAATTTCTATACTTTTTTAACCTCAAACACTCATGTTGTCTAACTCTGCGTAAACTCTGTGTATTTTGGTTCATGACAGTTAGGGTATGTTGAAAAACTCCCATTTCATTTTCTCCTCAAACTTCAAAATTGTTCTACATCACAGTTTTTTTTTTATACCTTATTTTGTAAAGGTTGTTTGACACTCTTTGCGCATTCACTTTGTAAAAACTGTGTTGGTACTTCTGCAGCGATGTAGAACGATTTTGAAGTTGGAGGAGAAACTGAGATGGGAGTTTTTCATCAAATCCCCAACTGTATTGACGCGGAATGCACAGAGTTCACACAGAGCTAGACAAGATGAGTGTTTAAGGTTAAAAAGTATAGAAATTGTATTTTTTTTTTAAATAACCAATTGTTTCACTAGATAAGACCCTTCTTCTTCGGCTGGGACTGTTTAGAGCACTTCAAAGCTGCATTTAAACTGCATTTTGGAAGTTCAGACTCACGGGCACCATTGAAGTCCACTATATGGAGAAAAATCCTGAAATGTTTGCCTCAAAACACATAATTTCTTTTACGACTGAAGAAAGAAAGACATGAACATCTTGGATGTTTTGAATTATCAGACATATGCTCGATCTGTGCATATTTAATATTCCCCCCCGATTCAGATGAGATTAATTTTTCACTGAAGGAAGCTGTTTGGATTCTCATTCTGACGACAACCATTCATTGCAGAGCATCAGAACATCCATTAGTCATCAAGTCATGTAATGCTAAATTTCTCCAAATCTAATGAAGAAACAAACTCATCTACATCTTAAACAGCCTGAAGGTGAATACATTTTCTGCAAATTCTCATTTTTGTGTCAACTATTCTTCTAAGGTTAACTATGATTACTCATTACTCTGTAAGACAAGTACCAGGCCGGATATTGAAGGTGAGCAGGGAAGAAAGAGATAAAGAGAGTTAAAGAGATCTGGAGGACAAACGTAACATGAGCTTCCACACTGTACGCACTGCAATGACTCAACAGAGCACGGAAAAACAGATTGGGATCAAGTGAAAAGCAATAATCAGATCTCACCGATGTCTGACAGACACATTTAGCTATAAAAGAAAGGAGAGCTGAAACACAGTGCAAGCATTTCACATTGACAAGAGCAGATACTTGATTCCTATCAGGCTTTCTTTAAAAGGTTTTACTTTGCATGAAGACTAACTGGACATTCCACCCATAAATTAAGCTCATTCTGAGAGAGGAAGTAAAAATTCTACTAAACTGCCTCTCTGTGCCTTGAACGTGTGAGTTGCATCGTCTATTCAGGGTTTGAAAATATATCTGAATTTGTGTTCTAAAGATGAACGAATGTCTTATGGGTTTGGAACAAAATGAGGGTGAGTAATTAATGACTGAATTTTCATTTTTAGGTGAACAGCATGAAAGACGTCTATCACAGATTCTGAGTTCACTCTACCATATGCTTGCTATTTTTACATTATATAGCACGCATTCTGTGCACAGCGCACAGCAGAACAAGACTGTGTGCAATACTGTATCCCACAGTGCAAAATGCTTGACTTGTCCTTATATTTCTAGAAACTATTGTAATGTCAGTTGTGATATTTAGCATCTTCAGTCATAACGGACCACTTTTGTTCAAAATTGTCCAAATTTTGAACAATGTGGATGTTGCTCATTTCCATGCAATTGCCATAAAACTGAAGTGATCCACAGAATAATGTTACTGAGTTTGGATAAACGTAACTCTGACAAAAAGCACATTAGGACTGGAGATTGACAGCAACATGGTTGGTTGACGAGATAACTGAATGTTGCTAACTTGTATTAGAGATTTTGACAAGTTTAATTACCTTCAACTTCGTCCTGGTTTTATGTTCACCACAATCAAAGCAGCTTCCACCAGACACAGCACAAACTCAACAAAAAGGCTTCTCCTCAGGAGACCCTTGGAGCTGATCTGCGATTCAGCACAGCGCGTCTGGTGTGCCGGAAAGATTCGCAGAGCACCAAAGCATCCTAAAGTCAGCATCTCTCCTGATAAGAGAGGGCTCCAGCAGACTAAAAATAGAGGCTAACTTTTAGACCAGCTGCTCTTTCAGACTAACAAAAACAGACTGCCGGACCGCCTTGGGGAGGGGGACGGAGCACATCTTTATGGCTCTATGTTGTTGTAAAAAAATGAGTTTCAGCAGCAATTACACTGCTCTAGAGTGCGCTTTAGTATCAAATCCTCAATAATGCAAAAGTCCGGGTAATCAAGACTGACAGCACTGGACACTGTGGTTAGAGCTGCGCTGTCCAAGAGCTCAAGCTGATTTATTTCAAATGTATAGTTTGAGATACTAGTCAGATAACACTTCCTGGTTTAAGAAGGTCTAGCTGGTCTTGCAGCCTGGCCTGACCAGATGGAAAGTGACCAAAATCAGCCTCGAAAAGCATCAAGCCAGTTCAGCCTGGTTTAAAACGTTTATAAAGGAACATAGTTCAGGACATAACGACTAATAACATCAGTTTTGCTAAATGATGGAGGCAAATAATAGACTAGGGCAACAAAACGCATGTATGAATGTTTTTATGAGACACAGCCTATACTAGCATATTATATAATGTTATAAGTGAATTTAAAACCAGTAAAAGATGAGCATCCTTTTTTTCCGTATAATGGACTTTAATGGTGCCCGTGAGTTTGAACTTCCAAAATGCGGTTTTAATGCAGCTTAAAATGGCTCTAAACGATCCCTGCCGAGGAAGAAGGGTCTTATCTAGTGAAATGATCAGTTATTTTCTAAAAAAAAATACAATTTCTATATTTTTAACCTCAAACACTCATCTTGTCTAGCTCTGCGTAAACTGTATTTTGGTTCATGACAGTTAGGGTATGTCGAAAAACTCCCATCTCATTTTAAACACTCAAGATGAGTGTTTAAGGTTAAAAAGTATATAAATTGTATTTTTTTTTTAAATAACCAATTGTTTCACTAGATAAGACCCTTCTTCTTCGGCTGGGACTGTTTATAGCCCTTCGAGGCTGCATTTAAACTGCATTTTGGAAGTTCAAACTCGGGGCACCATTGAAGTCCACTATATGGAGAAAAATCCTGAAACGTTTGCCTCAAAAAACATAATTTCTTTACAACTGAAAAAAGAAAGACATGAACATCTTGGATGTTTTGAATTATCAGACATACTGTATGCTCGATCTGTGCATATTTAATATTTCCCCCCGATTCAGATGAGATGAATTTTTCACTGAAGGAAGCTGTTTGGATTCTCATTCTGACGACAACCATTCATTGCAGAGCATCAGAACATATAGCGATTTGCTTCAAATTTAGAATTTGAGATACTAGTCAGATAACACCGGTCTAAGACGGCTTCCTGGTTTAAGAAGGTCTAGCTGGTCTTGCAGCCTGGCCTGACCAGCTGGAAAATGACCAAAATCACTTTGAAATTAGCCTGGAAAAGCATCAAGTCAGTTCAGCCTGGTTTAACGTTTATAAAGGAATATATACAGTACCAAATGTGAGAAAATGGTCTGAAGCGTTCAGGACATAACATCAGTTTTCCTAAATGATGGAGGCAAATAATAGACTAGCGCAACAAAACGCATGTATGAATGTTTTTATGAGACACAGCCTATACTAGCATATTATAAGTGAATTTAAAACCAGTAAAAGATGAGACTCAGAGCATCCTTACATAATAGGAAGCAGCACATGTATATGCAACGCTGCTGCTGCGGAGAATATTTTCTCCTGATTCACCATCTTCTGAGATGATGCTAAAGAACACAACGACTCATTATTCTCGTTTAAAGCCTATATATATATAAATATAAATATAAAAAACAAAAAGGCAAACGATCTGTCGAACCGTGTATTGTAATGCCAAGGCTTCAAAGGCTGTGTGGCAGATGTGTGTTTCATGGGGAGTATAAATAGAAGCATAGGATGCTCGATGTTCATGTCAAATGAAGGTTATTCTTCTTACATTCAGCTCATTTTTCGCCGCTTCCCCAGCGGAAAACACACACATATAGTTAACATTGCGAATTATTTCGCGTAAAATATATAAAACGCATATTACTGCCGTTGTCTTACCGTAAAAGCCGTTTTAAGCGTCACTTACGCCAATACTGCGCCTCTTCCAACACCTGCAGACACTTTGACGTCACTTGAAAGACGTGTGACGCCAAGAGGGGCGGGCTCAGCGTTTTGATTGACGGCTCGGGGAACTAATGCGAACAATGCAGTCCCACCCACAGGACGTAAAATATTCAAGAAGCTTTAAAACCAGCATCATTCATTATTTAGGAGCGTGGCTTCGGCCTCTCCATAATTAATCAATTAAAATGGTCGTAGAAAATGAGCAGCTGACGCAGGGCTTTGTTTACATTAACGGTGCAGGTCAGTGTCCTTTTCGCTACACTGATATGTAACCAATGTTTGACACTCTCTTATAACAAATCACCTTGGTTAACGCAAATACAGTGTATTGTTATTAGTGTAAAAAATATATAAGGCCTAATTTAAACAATGTAATATGGTTTTTGATGATAGCGGTGTTACCATTTTTGTTGTACTGACAAAAACAGTGCTATTATATTTTGAGCAAAACAATTGTTTAGCTTAGTGATTTTTCCTTCCTTCCTTTCTTAATTTTTTGACAAAGCCATATACTATAATATAATTATAGTATTATGTTGTGTATTTATTAAATGTAATAAATGCATTATTATTATTATTATTATTACTACTACTACTACTACTACTACTACAGTGCTGTTAAAATAACAGTTTTGCATTTTAATATACTTTAAAATATAATTTATTTCTGTGATGCAAAGCAGAATTTTCAGCATCAATAGTGTCACATGATACTTCAAAAATAATTTTAATATGCTAATTTATTATTAGAAGTATCAATGTTGGCAACAGTTGTACTTCCAAATATTTTTTTGGAACCTGTGATAATTATTTCTTGACAAAGCCATATAATAATATAATATAATATAATATAATATAATATAATATAATATAATATAATATAATATAATATAATATAATATAATATAATATAATATAATAATATTATATATTATTATGTTTTGTATTTATTAAATGTAATAAATATATTATTATTATTATTATTATTATTATTATTATTATTATTACAATGCTGTTAAAAAGCAGTAAATTATGAAATATCATTACAAATTAAAATAACAGTTTTGTATTTTAATATACTTTAAAATATAATTTATTTCTGTGATGCAAAGCTGAATTTTCAGCATCATTACTCAAGTCTTTAGTGTCACATGATACTTCAAAAATAATTTGAATATGGTAATTTATTATTAGATTTATCAATGTTGGCAACAGTTCTACTGCCAATTTTTTTTTTTTTTTGGACCTGTGGTACTTATTTCAAGATTCTTTGATGAATAATAAGTTCAGCATTTATTTAAAACAGACATCTTTTCTAACAATATATGTCTTTACTATCATTTTTCAAAATCAATTTAACACATCCTTGTTGAATAAAAGTATTAATTTCTATCAAAAAAAGAAAAAAATATAGACCCCAAACTTTTGAACAGTAGTGTATATTGTTAAAAAAAATCTATGTTAAATAAATGCTGTTCTTTTTAGCGTTTTATTCATAAAAGAAACCTGAAAAAAAGTTTCACAAGTTTAAAAAATATTAACTGTTTTTAACATTGCTAATAAATCAGCATATTTGAGGGATTTTGAAGGATCATGTAATGCTGAAGACTGGATTAATGATGCTGAAAATTCAGCTTTGCATCACAGAAATAAATTATATGTTAAAGTATATTAAAATACAAAAAAATTGCAATAATTTTTCGCAATATGTGACCCTGGACCACAAAACCAGTCTTAAGTCGCTGGGGTATATTTGTAGCAATAGCCAAAAATACATTGCATGGGTCAAAATTTTAGATTTTTCTTTTATGCCAAAAATCATTAGGAAATTAAGTAAAGATCATGTTACATTAAGATTTTTTGTAAAATTCCTACTGTAAATATATCAAAATGTAATTTTTGATTTGTAATATGCATTGTTAAGAACCTAATTTGGACAACTTTAAAGATGATTTTCTCAGTATTTAGATTTTTTTGCACCCTCAGATTCCTGATTTTCAAATAGATGTATCTCGGTCAAATATTGTCCTATCCTAACAAACCATACATCAATAGAAAGCTTATTTATTGAGCTTTCATATGATGTATAAATCTCGTTTTTGTAAAATTTAACCTTATGACTGGTTTTGTGGTCCAGGGTCACATATTACTGTTTTTTCTGTATTTTGATCAAATAAATGCAGCCTTGGTGAGCAGAAAATAGCCTACTACAAACTAAAGTATTACAATGCAACTAAATTGCATCAGCGTACTTGTAGCGCCATCTAGAGGCGTTCAAATTAATATTAGCTTAAATTACGATAATTTAATCAGTTCCACGGCACGAAAAATTCTAAATTTTGCAGCTTTTTAAGTTGTATAGCCTATATATACACACTAGTGTTATGCTGAAGTTCGACTAAATTAACTTCTTTTAAAATGTAACCTACATTATTTATTTTCCATAAGAATGGACCAAAAATTGACTAATCTTGCACATATCGGTCCTTACCACCAATGAGGCCTCTGGTACCTGGCGAGACATTAAAACCCACACATAATTTAATTATTTTTATTGGCAATTCAGAACATTCTGAATTAAAAATCGATTATTTTTGGCTCTGACAGTGGAGAACACAAACACGCTGTGATAAAGCAACTTTATCTGGAACATACGTGACCTCGACCTGTAAACAAACTGAACAAATATCTTTGACAATATCAGTAATACTAACATACAGAGGACGCTTAAAAACCTAGCACATTATTACAGAGAAGAGGACACGGTTCAGTTAATATCATACAGCAAATTCATTTTAGACACTATAAATTCACAGTCACTGCTGTAATAGCACTGAAGCTAAAGGGATGTGCTTTAAGGCTCTGATTTCTACACTGGCTTTTCTGGTCTCTGAGAACGAGAGTGGCCAAGGCTACTGGATCAAGTGGCACTTTGAGCATTTACCATCAATCCGGCTACAGATTCTCCTCAGCAGCGCTGATTATTTGTAAGTAGGGAATATTTTTATTTTATTATAAAATGATGTGCATGACAGTTCAATGTTCTTTTAGTAAAGGTGAAGAGTGTTATTTCTGGGCTACTATATGGGTCATCCTACAAAATTGGTGCAAACTGCTGTCCCACAACAAAAAAACATTTAAGTATTCAAATCTTATCATTTAATTATCTATTTAAACCCACAATAATATTTAAAATATCAGTTTTAATAGGTTTAATAAGCTTAATAGGCCTGTATATAAAAGCATGTCACTACCGAAACAGTGTATGTTTTAGTGCATTGGCTGTGACTGATTTTAACTACACCCCTACATTTATGATCAGGAAATATTTATGTCTTACCCTCTTTCATAGCTGCCTAGGCTGGTTGGCTGGTTTTAGCTGGTCAGCAGGCTGGTTTTGGATGGGTTTTGGCCACTTTTCCAGCCTGGTCTTAGCTGGTCAGTCTGAGAAACCAGCTAAAACCAGCTACTTCCAGCTGAACCCTTACGCGGTCTTCGGGGTATTTTTCCCAATGACGTTTGCTAAAATTTAAAAAAATGTTCCATTTGTCCAAATGGTATGAGACTTTATACATCGGTCAACACTATCTTGATCTACAAATAAAAAATAAAATAAAAAATTTAATGATATCTTGATTTTATGTTAGTGTGACAAAAAAGTTACATTCATGGTAACAAAATGCAATTTTGTAACAAAATAATAGTTAAAAAACAACAACACAAATGTTATTTTCCTGTCTATTAATGTTTTTACTCCACATTTGTGCAGTTTTTGGAGGATTTAGGATATTTATTAAATATATATAAATTAATAAATAAATATTTTTTATAGGTTTTTATACAAGAACAGCTTTTTATGTCAAATTCACTATATAAAAGACCCATATAATTCACATGATTTAGTGTAAGATTTTTGCCCATCTTTTGGAAAATCCAGTTTTAAAAGTAAAAAAAAAAAAAACTTTTACCACTATTTGCTATTTGACCACCTGAAAAAAGTAGTTCATATCTACATATTATGAAATACACAGGACACACAGGAATATATTTGTGAGACCATAAAAACTGCTCTCTTATAATTTGTCAAATAAAAAAAACATGTTGTTGTTGCATTCTTATGTTCATGCCATGTCAATATGTAATAGAACTGATTTGGTTTCAGTACAAAAAAATGCTAAACTTTGACAAAAAGTATTTTTTATTGTTATAATTGTGATTTCATAATATGTAGATATGAACTCAACTGAAAAAACTTGTGAAAAGATATCTTTCAGGTGGTCAAATAGCAAATAGTGGAGCTCTGCAGCCACCTACTGGTAAAAGTGATTTTTTTTACTTTTAAAACTGGATTTTCCAAAAGATGGGCAAAAATCTTACACTAAACCATGTGAAATTATCCATGTTATCCCCATGAATTAAAGGTAGAAATGTGGGTCTTTTATAAAGTGAATTTTACATAAAAAGCAGTTTTTGTACAAAAACCTATTTAAAAAATATTTATTTATTCATTTATATATATTTAAAAAAAAAAACTGCACGGTGTGGAGTAAAAACTTTATTAAACAGAAAAATATTTTTTAACTATTATTTTGTTACAAAATTGCATTTTGTTTCCTGGGGAGAAAAAGTACATCGAAAACCCAGAGTGTAAAAGACCGCATGAGGGTTAAACCAGCTAAGACCCTGGTTTTAGCTGTTTTTTTTTTTTTTCAGCAGGGAGTCCCCATCATTTTTAATGATGATCAGGTAAATGTGTTCAAAAGTCTGAAAAATCTGTGTAACTTTAAAGAATGTCACTACCGAACACTATTTTTCTAAAATTAAACACACTTTCTTGCGAGTTATTCCATAACATTTAGTTTTTATATGTGTACAACTGTTCAGAACTGTGCTAGCTAACCATGTACTGATTAACATCTTTGAGCTAGCTTCAAAAGTATCTAAAATTGAAACTACTGAAACATTTGGTGAAGTTTCAGTAATGACATATTTTTTAGGGTGTTATCCCATAAACTTGTCACTACTGTAACAGTCACAACCGAAACGTAGCAGCAAAAGGGAACACACGCGTCTTTATTTAGAGGACATAAACAAAATTTTAGTACAGTTATGTTATGCAATTGTTTTAGTAGTGTTTTAGTACTTGGGTTAAAATTTTGTGATGTGGTCGCTATCAAAACATTACTGTCACTGCCGAAACATGTTTTTTTTTTTGTCAAAAATAAATATACTGATTTATCAGCTAATATGTTTTGATAGTGTTTAATTTAGTGTATATACAAACTAATGAAATCTTAAGTTTGAAATCAGCACGATTGACTTTACAAAATATATTACACTTGAAATATTGTTAAAATTGTAAATGTTTTTGATTTACCTCTGAAATCTTTTTTAGTAAAATAGAAAAAATCTTAATAGGTCAATATAAGCCTTCTTATTAAAAGATATATTACTGTGTTTCAGTAGTGACAAATTTGAGGAGAGGACAAATATTTCAAAACGTTCTGGAAATAGCTGCACGATAACTAGAAAGGTGTACCTTGGATATTGTGCAATTTGCATACATACTAACTTTGTAGAGTGGCCCATATATGAAAATAATAAATCATTTTCAAACAGGTTTCCCAGGTTTGATTGGTCAGAGAAAGAGGTAGTCAAACCCCAATAAATAAAATATTCTTTATATACACTGCCGCTCAAGTTTTGGATCAGTAAGACCTTTTAAAGAAGTCTCTTATGCTCGTCAAGGAAACAGTAATATTGCTAAATGTTATTACAATATAAAACAATGGATTTTATTTTAATGTACTTTAAAATATAATTTATTCCTTTGATGTAAAGCTGAATTTTCATCAGCCGTTACTCCAGTCTTCAGTCTCACATGATCCTTCAGAAATCATTAAATTTGATTTATAGATTTAATATTAGAAGTATTTATGTTGGCAACAGTTGTGTTGCCAAATATGTTTTTATAAATAATAATGCTTTGATAAATAAAAACAAAAAGAACAGCATTTATTTAAAATAAAATATTTTCTAACAATATGTCTTTGCCATCACTTTCTATTAATTTAGCACATCGTTGCTGAATAAAAGCATAATTTATTTCAAAATAAGAAATCATTTTTTTTTCATACTTTTTATTCATCAAAGAATCCTTAAAATAGTATCACAGGTTTCCAAAAATATCAAGCAGCACAACTGTTTCCAGCACTGATAATAAATCAGCTTTTTAGAATGATTTCTGAAGGATCATGTGACATTGAAGACTGGAGTAATGATGCTGAAAATGTGTCTTTGATAACAGAAATCAAATAGATTTTAATGTATATAAAAATAGAAGAGATTTCTCGTTGTAATTTGTAATCGTTTGTGATCAAATAAATGCAGCCTTGATGAGCAGAAGACAGTTGTTTAAAAACATAAAAAATCGTACTAATCCCAAACTTTTGAACGTTAGTGTTTATAGCAAAATGATTACATATGCGCCACCCAAACAATTCAAAGAATTTAGAATAAAATATAAATTTTACATTTGGTCAATTTAAACTTGTTGTATAATATGTATATATTTAACTCATAAATTGCACACTTCTCCTTTATAATTCCTCTGTAATTTTGTGTTTCTGTATGTTTCGGACTCTATATAAACAGGTTCATATTTATGGAACAACGAGAGCATATCTTAAGGATCAGTCAGTCAAAGCCCTTTATGTGAGGTGGACTCGCGTCTGGCTCAGAATAAGGGTTGTTTGTGCTGATCTAGACCAGAACTTCCTATTTAAATCCACCTAATTATAAATCTGGGAGACATGTCAGATCCACTTCAGCTCTTGATAGCACCCAGTGGAGGCAGCCAGAGGCGATCTCCATTTTACAATCTCTAACGTGGGCACAGCAGAATAAATCAACCGGATTCACTCACAAGTGTCAAGTTTAGGGGAGTATAGATTTGTCATTATTCATAAATAATAGAATATCAACCCTGTTTCTATTTCTAAATTCATGATGTCTACATAGTGCTAATGTGTCAAGAGGTATAAAGGTATTTCAGTACAAAGACATGTGTAAAGGGATTCTCCATACGGTTGTCTAATGAGCCCAATATATATAGATTTTTCTTATTTGTTCAAAACAAGATTATAAACAGATAGTTTAGTGACTGCACTTTGGAGTCTTGCTACATTTAAAATGAAATCAACATTATCCTGAGGTTGTTAACAATCACAATCTTAGCGCTAACCAGTTAAGGCAAGACACTACAAGCAAAGCTATTGTGTTTTTTTGTTTTGTTTTGTTTTGTTTTGTTTTGTTTTGTTTTCTTCCATAATACGTCTTTAATATTTAAAGTACACTTTTAAGTGCTTATTTATGACACTTTATCTATTTGTGTCTGTAGATTTAAATTACAATAGATATTAGGAAAGAAATCTCCACTTTAGTATCACTTATATACACCACGCTTTACAGTCTATAATTATTTTCTATAATTTATTTTTTGGCTGTTGACGGAATGTTTTGATTTATGGAGTGATGAAAAAACAAATTAAAAATGCCCTCTGTAAAAACTATATGAAAATGAAGAATTTTGAACCAGTGTTTTGATTTCTGTTCTGGAAATGTATGCAAATTGGTGCATAATTTAATTCCATAATGCTTAATTTACATATTTTAACATAACATTTAAAAACGTTAAATGATCTATTAGTTAAAGGTATAGTTCACCCAAAAATTAAATTTGATTTTATCTGCTTACCCCCAGGACATCCAAGATGTAGGTGACTTTGTTTCTTCAGTAGAACACTAACAATTTTTTTTTACTCAAACTGTTGCAGTCTGTCCGCCATATAATTGCAGTGAATGGGCAAAAACCTTTGAAAGTAAAAAAAAAAACACGCACAGACAACTCCAAATTATACCCTGCGGCTTGTGATGGTACATTGATGTCTTAAGACACGAAACAATTTTTGTGAGAAACCGAACAGTATTTATATCATTTTTTACCTTTGATATACAGCAAGGCACAACTGTCCTCTGGTGTAGTATTCACAAACTATCTGTCGCGTGTATATGACACTCATTGTTTACACAGTGCACAGAGATTGTATAGCGGCTATTCAAAATGGTAATTACTTGCGCTTAGCGTGATTGTTCAAACCGATTGAAAGCTAAAAGATTTCATTTGCTTGCGCAAACTCATCCGGGACTGTTGACACCTTTGAACTAACTGTTCACCAATTCCCAACTTCTGAGCCTGATAAGTTGAAGTTATGGTTGCTTGCTCTTTGGCTGGACATCAACACACCCATACACTTAGTAAAAGTGTGGAGGGTGTGCAGCGATCATTTTTCCTCTTCCGGCCAGAGCGAGTACACATGTAACGCGCTAGATGCTGAGCACGCACTCAGGACAGTTGGACATTGCTGTGTATCAGCGGTAAATAATAATAGAAATACTGTTCAGTTTCTCACAAAAAACGATTGTTTCGTGTCTTAGGTAAGGCTGGGTACTGAAACCCGGTGCCAATACGCAACCGGTACCCACATGACCGGTGTGTACCACACCGAATTATTTCGGTGCCACATAAATGCCTGAGCTGTCGATTGAGATATTTGTCTTCTGGTGCTATGACACGGATGTAAGAGGCATTGATTCATCAACATGGCCGGAACCTCTTCTGGCCGGAAGAGGAAAAATGATCGCTGCACACCCTCCACACTTTTACTAAGTGTATGGGTGTGTTGATGTCCAGCCAAAGAGCAAGCAACCATAACTAGTTAAATTTAAATACTGCATTCATGGGGTGTCAGAATGATCCGAAAATTATTTCCTGAATGAGAAAACTGACATGAACGTCGGAAAGCTTTGATGATACAAATCAAAACTCATGAAACTTTTGCACACACATCAGACCTGGCGAAAATTTACGTCTGATATGGGTTTCAGAAGTGGTTGTGGCAAAGTGGCTCGATAGCGCCACCTTTACACGTTCAGCGGTGTGCGCTTTCAGCTATGATTCATACGAACTCCTCCTACAGATTTATTCCAATCAACACCAAATTTGGTGAGTGTAATCTAAAGGCCCATGTGACGTTAAATTGCGAAGATCTAGAGTTTTCGTCGGAGGGTGTGTCCATGGCGGCCTGACAAATTTCGATGTTTCGCAATGAAACAGGAAGTTGCTATAACTCAGGCATAAAATGTCCAATCTGCCTCAAACTTCACATGTTCGATAAGAATTCAGGCCTGAGCACATCTGAACTCCAATATTCTCTCATAATCATAGCGCCACCTGTTGGTAACAAACTTCTCCTAGAGATTTAATGATATCAACATTATATTTGGTCAGTCTAATCTAAAGGCCTTTGTGATGTTAAATTGCAAAGGTCTTGAGTTTTCGTTAAAGGGCGTGTTCGTGGCGGCCTGACAAAGTTTGATGTTTCGCCATGGACATAGAAGTTGTTATAACTCAGCCATAAAATGTCCAATCTACCTCAAACCTTACAGGTTTGGTAGGAATCCTGGCCTGAAGACACCTAAAGGCCAATATTCAGATATTATCATAGGATCATAGCAGGATATATCATATCTTACACTAACTCAAACATACCAAGGTCAATCTGCACCAAACTTCATATGTTTGATAAAAGTGCTGGCCTGAACACATCTACATGCCAATAATCAGTTATAGACATAGCACCACCAGCTGGCAGCAGGACGTTTTTGGCACATTTAAATGACTTTGATATATTTCACCTATATTTACTGTATTAAAAGCATACTGTTTAGCTGTTTTCCTAAAGCCACCGGTCGGTGGTGAGCCCGGGTGCAAGGGCCCTTTCATCGCTGCTTGCAGCTTTAATTGTTGTTGTGTTTTGTATTTACTTTAAATATGAATGTGTACTTTAAACTTTTAATACATTGTTCAATTTAAAGAACTTTTTTGTCCAATAAACAGATATTTTTGTGTCATCCACCATTTTGTGGCTTTTTAAAAAATATTGGTTCAGGCACCGTTTTGGCACCGGTACCATTTTAAAAGTATCGATTTGGCATCGGTAACAAAAAAACCCCAAATGATACCCAACCCTTGTCTTAGGACATCAATGTATCGTCACGAGCCGCAGGGTGTAATTTGGATTCGTCTGTGCATGTTTTTTTACTTTCAAAGTTTTGGTGCCCATCCACTGCCATTATATGACTAACAGACTGCAACGGTTTGAGTTAAATTTTGAGTTAAATTCTGTTTGTGTTCTACTGAAGAAACAAAGTCACCTACATCTTGGATGTCCTGGGGGTAAGCAGATACAAATCTAATTTTAATTTTTGCGTGAACTATCCCTTTAATATTTTTTTCCTGTGGTGTCTTGCCTTAAATAATTCTCACAACTGTCCTGTTTCTTTCGACTAAGTTATTTCTCAGTGGCAAAAAAAGCAAAAGCATTAAATTATCCATTATTAAAAATGTTCAAGATAATAAATATTGTCGAGTCGAGTGAAAAAGTTCACGTAAATCAGCTTTCCTATGTAGTTGGCATGGACAGTCACTGGCAAGGGAAGACTTGTGTTTCTCCATGCGACCACAAAAACATTAATCTACACGTCCTTTCCAAAAGTTACAATATAGCTTTAAACCACAGGCTTATTTGGTCAGATCAACCTTGGGTCCGATGTGTTTTTAGTTTTTAGTGTTTGGTTGTTCTACTCAACCCCAAATTATTCATAAGTGCAACTGAGAAGCACTGAAGTGCTACTGGGCCTTAAGTTTCCAGCTGCAATATGGATACGCTGGTCATTTCTTGGTCCAGTTCTCTTTCGGCGCTGTCTAAAATGGGCGAGACTCTGCGGGGGTCCATCATGGTACTTGTATTTATGTGCTCTTCTTCAGCCTCTAGCTCGCCGTCCTCTTCCTCCAGAGTCAGCTCAAACTGGAACTTTTCTCCGGCTGAGCTCGCGACGCCCAGCGTGGCCCGGGAGTCCTGCTCTTCGGGGGTGGGCGACGGGCTGCGTGGGATCATGCTCTGGTACCATTCGCGGTTGTCCTCTAATGTGTCTAGAATGTCCTGGGCGTCTGGATGGACCAGATCAGCCCATGTCTCCCAAAGAGGATGGATAATGTAATCGATGAATCCCACCTTGAGAAACAGTAATTAAACATATTAGTACAGTATAGTACAGGACAGGCTTTTTAAAAAAAAAAAAAAAAAAAAGTTTTAATCCCCACATATGATAATGCGCATTTATGGTGTGTAAGAAAAGATTTTCATATTATAAAGATTTTTAAAAAATCATTGGCATTAGATTGTCGTTTTGCTAATTATTAAAATAGTAATTGAAAAATGTTAAGTGTCATATTATAAATATTATTTTTTGGAAAAACGTATCTGAACATACGTTTTATTTAAAACGGAATGCATTTTTTTTTACAGTTAAAAACCCACTGATACAGTGTGAGAGTGTGAGAAAATATGAAGTGTGATATTATGAAGATTTTTTAAAATATTAGTTGCCTATTATATTGTAATTTTGCAAATTATTGAAATAGTACTTGAAACAACTTTTTACTTACATCTATATTATAGTATTAAGTGTAATATCATAAAGACATTTTTTTAGTAAAAATCAGTATCAATATGTTTTTTACATGTATATTTTTATTTATACAATGTGACAAAATATGAAGTGTGATTATAAAGATGTAAAAAAAATGCCTATTATATTGTCATTTTGAAAATGTATTAAAACTAAATGCTGTTTTTTTCTTACAATTAAAAGCTCAATTTATCTCATGAATTTATCTCATAAAAAGCAATTTAGTTAGTAGCATTTTAGAAACTTTTTAAGGTGAAATTTTTAAATCATAACTTTTATTAATCTTTTATCACTTAAATGCACATATTGACAGTCCTGAAAAATACATTTTATAATATTAACATTTTTTAAATTTTATACAGCTGTATTTTTTCATATAATGTTTAATAAATAATCATTCATACTGTGTAAGAACAATATTTAGTTAAATTTAACTTTATAATATTAAGTTTAATATTATAAAGACTTTTTTTTGCAAAAAAATGTATCTCAACATACGTTGCATGTATATTCTACTGTTTATTTATTTATTATAATTACATGTTTTTTTTTAATTAAAATAGTGTGAGAAAATATTACATGTGATATTATAAAGTCTTAATACTTGGGTTTTATTTTGTAGTTTTTCTCATTAAAATAGTATCAGAAAATAATTCTGTTTGCATCTATATTCTACTTTTTATTTATTAAAACAACATTACCTTTAACAGCCTTAAAAGATAGTGTAATTCTTTTAATTTTTTTCTCGCAATTATTTGCAGACCCCCAGCGCCCCCTTGTGACCCTCCCAGATCATCAGCTTGCAAACCCCTAAAATCAAAATAATCATACCTGAGATTTTTCCACAGAAGCTGTGTGTTTGTCACACATGGGGCTGATTTCTATGCCCTTGTCTCGCTCACGGTCCCCCTGTCTGAAGAGCTCCACCATGATGCGGTTTGTCCACTGTCTGTAGAGCTCCAGCGGTTTGGTGGGGTTGCTGAGGTCTGAACAGTGAACCATATTCTGAAGCACCTTTAAAGATAAGAATGAAGAATTTGTACTATTGTGCAAAAAGAACAAATACGTCAATAAATGGTTGACTAGTCAAGCAAAAATAGACTTCAATACAGTTGTTAAACAGGTTGACCGGAACTATATTTTGTATTAGGATGAATAAGAAGTACCTGTATTCGGTCTGAGTAGTTATCCAGCAGCAGAACACCCAGACTGGTCACTTTCTTAGTTTCCACCATCGTCTTCAGGTCTGCCAGGAAGTTCATGTGTTTGGACATATCAGTGGCTAATACCTGAAGAGATGACGGGAAATTTGATATTAGTCATTCGGTTTCATTAATGATGCTGTTCACCTTCAGAACAAAAGTTTACAGATAATGTATTCACCCCCTTGTCATCCAAGATGTTCATGTCTTTCTTTCTTCAGTCGTAAAGAAATTATGTTTTTTGAGGAAAACATCTCTCCATATAATGGACTTCTATGGTGGCCCCGAGTTTGAATTTCCAAAATGCAGCTTCAAAGGGCTCTAAATGATGACAGCTAAGGAAGAAGGGTCTTATCTAGCGAAACGACCAGTTATTTCCTAAAAACATTTAAACTTACATACATTTTAACCTCAAATGCTCGTCTTGTCTAGCTCTGCGTAAACTCTGTGTACTCCGTACATGACAGTTAGGGTATGTTGAAAAACTCCCACCTCATTTTCTTCTCCAACTTCAAAATCCTCCTATATCGCCGCAGAAGTACCAGCCCAGTGTTTACAAAGTGAACATGCAAATAAGATCAAACACCCTTTACAAAAAAAGGTAAAACAGTGATGTAGGACGATTTTGAAGTTGGAGGAGAAAATGAGGTGGGAGTTTTTCAACATACCATAACTGTCATGAACCGGAATACACAGAGTACACACAGAGCTAGACAAGCCGAGCATTTGAGGTATTTTGAAAGTTCAAATTCGGGGGCACCATAGAAGTCCATTATATGGAGAGAAATCCTGAAAAAACATAATTTCTTTACGACTGAAGAAAGAAAGACATGAACATCTTGGATGACAAGGGGGTGAGTTAATTATCTGTAAATTTTTATTCTGAAAGTGAACTACTCCTTTAAGAGTTTTGAAATACAACAGAGGAACCAGAGTAGTGTGATTCACAAATGAACTTGACTCACAAGTGAGTCACAGATCACTCACTGCCTCACTGATTCATTTAGAAACAGTTACATAGTCTGAGTCATTCACTGATACATCATTACTATCAGACATCTGCTTATGATGTAAAATAAAACAATGAAGTAATAAGACAAATGCACACGTTTCTGAGGAGCAGACCAAATTAACAAAAAATGTAATTGCACACTCCCTTAAGCACTTAAGTGCTTAAGGGAGTGTGCATTACATTTTTTTCCCCATTTACGATGTAAAATAAACCAACTGTTATTTTCCTTTTTGAACAAGGGGTTGTTCACCCAAAATGAAAACTTTGTCGTTATTTTCTTTCATTTAGGCTGTTCCAAACCTGTATTCCTTTATTACAAAGCTGAATTTCTGAACCTGAATGTCCCCACTGACTTCCACTATATTTTTGTCCCCACTAAGGTTACCAACATTCTTCAAAAGATCTTCTTTTGTGTTCAGCAGAAGAAAGAAAGTCATACAGGATTGGAACAACTATCTCTATAAAGGTAATGAGTAAATCAGTTCAATTAAATACATCAGCTTAAAGGAATACTCCACTTTTTTTGGAAATAGGCTCATTCTCCAACTCCCCCCGAGTTAATAAGTTAATTTTTACCGTTTTGAAATCCATTCAGCCGTTCTCCTGTTCTGGCGATATCACTTTTAGCATAGCTTAGCACAGGTCATTGAATCCTATTAGACCAATAGCATCGCGTTCAAAAATGACCAACGAGTTTCGGTGTTTGTCCTATTTAAAACTTGACTCTTCTGTAGTTATATCGTGTACTAAGACCGGTGGAAAATGTAAAGCTGTGATTTTCTAGAGCGATAAGATTAGGAACTACACTCCCATTCTGGCGTAAGAGTCAAGGAAGCTTGCTGCCGTAATATGGCCGAAGCAGACGCAGTAATATCTCTTCAAGCTTCTGCTTTTTCTAAATTTTACTAGACTAAATCTGAAAATGTATCTCTTCCTAGAGTTTTCAAGCTACAATCATCAAACTCAGGTCTGACCTTCAGACTTATCGGTTTTCGTAACCCAGACTATCAAAACCACCCAAAAATCCTATAGACTTTAATTGAGGGGTGAAAACTTCTGTACAGTAAGACTGTGTTTAAGTTGTTTATCACTAGCAAAGCATAATGACTATGCTAGAAAAACCTGCTAAATCATGCTAGCAACATACTAAACATGTTAGCAGCATGCTAACCATGCTAACCCTAATCATGTTAGAAACATACCGGCAATATGCTAATAATTCTAAAACGTGCTATCAACATGTCAGTCATGTTAAAAACATTGCAGCAACATGCTAATCATGCTAGTAACATGCTAATCATACTAACACGTTAACAACATGTTTGCAACATGCTAATCATGCTAATAATATGCTAACAACATATGTTAGAAACATGTTATTCATGTTGGAAACATGGTAACAACAAACATGTTAATCATGCTAGTAACATGCTAATTATCCTTACAACATGTTAACAACATGCTAATCAAACTAAAAACATCTAAACAACATGCTAAATGCTGATCGTCCTAACAACATGCTTGCAAAATCCTAATCATGCTAGGAACATGATAATTTTTCTACCAACAACATGCTTGGAACACACTAAAACATGCCAATAATGATAGAAACGTGAACAACATGCTAATCTTGTTAGAAACATACCAGTAACATGGTAATCATGCTAGAACCATGCTATTAACATGTCAATCATGTTAGAAACATGGTAGCAAAATGCTAGCAACATGATAAATCATGCTAATAATCCTAACAACATGTTATCTACATGCTTGCAACATGATAATCATGCTAGCAACAAATTAATCATACTAGAAACATGCTAACAGCATGATGATTATCCTAACAAGTTAACAACATGCTTGCAAAATGCTAATTGAGCTAGAAATATGTTAGCAATATGCTAGATGCTAATCATCCTAGAAATATGCTGATCATCCTAACCACATGCTAGCAATATCCTAATCATGCTAGAAACATGTAAATCATTTTAGAAACATGGTAGTAACATGTTGATATTTTTACTAACATAGAAATAGCACAATTGCAACATGATAATCAAGCTAGAAACATGTTAGCACAATGCTACATGCTAATTATCCTTGAAACATGCTAGTAACATGCTGATCATTCTAACAACATACTACTAAAATGCTTACAAAATGCTAATCATGTTAGAAACATGCTAATCATTCTAAAACATGCTAGTAATATGCTGATATTTGAATAACATACTAACAACATGCTTTGAACCTGTTAATCATGCTAAAAATGGGCTAGCAATGCTAGAAACATGCTAACAACATGCTAATCATGTTAGAAACATACCAGTAATATGGCAATCATGCTAGAACCATGTTATTAATGCTGCCAACATGTTAATCACGATAAAACATGCTAATAATCCTAACAACAGGTTATCAACATGTTTGCAACATGTTAATCATGCTAGCAACATATTGATCATGCTAGAAACTAGCTAGCAATGTGCTATTAATGCTCGAATCAAGCTAATAACGTTAATCATCTTAACAACATGCTTGCAACATGTTAGAAACGTGCTATCAACATGCTAATCATCCTAGAAATATGTTAGTAACATGCTGATCCCCCTAACAACAAACTAAGAACATTCTTGCAACATGCTAATCATGCTAGAAACATGCTAATAATGCTAGTACCATGCTATCAACGTGCATGTTAATCACGTTAGAAACATGTTAGCAACATGCTAATAGCATGTTAATCATGCTATAAACATGCTAGCAATATGCTAATCATGCTAGAAACATGTTAACGACATGTTAATCATCCTAGAAAAATGCTAGCAACATGCTAAACAAGCTAGAAACATGTTAATCATTCTAGAAACATGGTAGTAACATGCTGATCTTTTTAATAACATACTAACAACATGATTGGAACATACTAATCATGCAAGAAATGTATTAATAATGCTTGAAATGAGCTCACAACATGCTAATTTGGTTAGAAACATACTAGTAATATGGTAATCATGCTAGAACCATGCTTTCAACATGTTAGAAACATGTTAGCAACATGTTACATGCTAATCATCTTAAAAACATGCTAGTAACATGTTGATATTTTAAATAACATAGAAATAACTAGTTAGCAACATGCTACGTGCTAATCAACCTAAAAACATGCTAGTAACATGCTGATCATTTTAACAACATACTACTAACATGCTTACAAAATGCTAATCATGTTAAAACATTGTTTTAAAAACATGCTAGTAATATGCTGATATTTGAATAACATATATGAATAACAACATGCTTTGAAAATGTTAATCGTGTTAAAAATTGGCTAATAATGCTAGGAACATGCTAACAACGTGCTACATCTGGTTAGAAACATACCAATAATGCTAGAACCATGTTATTAACATGCTAATCATGGTAGCAAAATGCTGCCAACATGTTAATCATGATAAAACATGCTAATAATCTTAACAACAGGTTATCAACATGTTTGCAACATGTTAATCATGCTAGCAACATATTGATCATGCTAGAAACTAGCTAGCTAACATGCTATTCATGCTAGAATCAAGCTAATAACGTTAATCACCCTAACAACAAACTAAGAACATCCTTGCAACATGCTAATCATGCTAGAAACATGCTAATAATGCTAGAACCATGCTATCAACATGTTAATCACGTTAGAAACATGCTAGGAATATGCTAATCATGCTAGAAATATGCTAGCAACATGTTAAATCCTGTTATCAGTGTGCTAAATCATGCTAAAAAACATCTTATCTATTTTATCTATTTTTAAGTTTTCAAACTTCAAGCATTTTTAACTGTTTTAAACTTTCAGGCTAGGCTTTCTCTAGCCAACTTCAAAGGTTCTCAAACTAGTTACTGGTTGGTGTAGTTAAAGATAAATCATAAAAACAAAGTTTTGCTGTAATAAATGGTACTTGTGGTAAAATTTAACCAAAATAGTATCATTTTGGATTAGTATTTTCGTTTATAATATTACTAAATAAAAATAGTATATGATAAAATGTATTTAGGATCAGTTATTTGGTGCTTGTTCAAAAGAACCAAGAATCATTAAGTGGAATCACAATCATTACTATAAAAATCACTAGTCTATAAAGATGAAATATCTGTATAAGTGTTTAGGCACTTTTATATAGTTTAGTGATTTTACTCTGGCTTATGATAATTAGATTTATGTAAGGGATAATGTTCAGCCAATTTGTCTCAGGTTTTATTATGTGATAACAACTGTCATTATCTTGCTTATTACACAGCTAATTGCCACATAAGTAAATAATTAGACATGGCATATTGATTTTAGTTGAAATATTTTATTAGCCCTTTAAACGCAAAGAAAAACAGTTCCTAACAAATGGCTTTGAGTGTAGACGAAGTTCAGACAAGACGGTCATTTAAGATGTAATATACAGTGTAATTATATTACTGATTCCACATTAATAATAAAGAGTGGAAATTTTTTTAAAAGAAAGTGTTTTAAAATTCTTACCTGTTAATGATCTTAAATCCATTACAGTGTACACAACAATCATTCTGGCAACAAGACGAAGGCTTATTACGAAATATATTACCGCAGGCCTACTATTAAAGGATTAGTTCACTCCTGAATTAACATTTCCTAATAATTTACTCACCCCCATGTCATCCAAGGTGTTCATGTCTTTCTCTCTTCAGTCAAATATATATATATATTATATATATATATATATTAGCAGCATTAATGCAGCTTCAAAGAGCTCTAAATGATCTCAGCAGAGGAATAAGTGTCTTATCTAGAGAAACAATGTCATTTTCTAAGAAAAATACAAATTTATATACTTTTTAACCACAAATGCTCATCTTGCACTAGCTCTGTGATGCACGTCTACGACTTTATGCATTACATAATCACGTTAGAAAGGTCATACGCGGTTAGCGTCTGTGTAATTTGGTTCACAAAGGTAGGGTAGGGTGAAAAAGTCCATATCATTTTCTCCTCCAACTTCAAAATCATCCAACGTTGTTTTACATTTTTTGTAAAGGATTTTGACTTTTTTTAAATGTTTGCTTTGTAAAAACTGTGTCAGTACTTTCACCTACATCACAAGCCTAAGTCGAGCTAGTGCAAGACAAGCATTTGTGGTTAAAAAGTATATACATTTTTATTTTCTTTTGAAAATGACAGAGCGTTTTGCAAGATAAGACTCTTATTTCTCGTCTGGGATCGTGTATATACACCTCAGAATATTGTGACTGACCAATCAGAATCAAGTACAGTGCCTTGCAAAAGTATTCATACCCCTTCATTTTTTTCACATTTTGTTTTGTTGCAGCATTATGTTAAACTGCTTTAAATTAGTTTTTCCCCACATCAGTTTACACTCCATACACCATAATAATGACAAATCAAAAACCAGATTTGCAAATTTTACAAATTTATTAAAAATAAAACACTGAAATAAGTACATTGCACAAGTATTCATACCCTCAACTCAGTACATAGTTGAAGCACCTTTACAGCCTCAAGTCTTTTTGGGTATGATGTGACAAGCTTTGCACATCTGCATTTGGCAATTATCTGCCATTCTTTGCCTCACTTTTTCACCTCTCAAGCTCTCTCGGCTTGGATGGGGGCTGGCAGACATTTCCTAGAGTCCTAGTTGCTCCAATAGTCCTCCATTATGATAAATGCTTCTGTGAACCTTCAATGCAGCAGATTTTTTTCTGAACTCTTCCCTAGATCATTGCCTTAATGCAAGTCTGTGACTGAGCTCTACAGGCAGTTATCTTGACCTCAGGACTTGGTTTTTGCTCTGATATGCATTTTCAGCTGTTAGACCTTTTCTGAGAGGTGTGTGCCTTTCTAAATCATACACATTCAAATGAATTTGCCACAGTTTAACTCCACTCGAAGTGTAATAACATCTAAGCCTCGTTCAGACTGTCAGCCCAAATCCGATTTGTATGCAAATCTGATTGAAATCCGATCATATTTAGGTAGTCTGAACAGCAACAAACTACATGAAATCCGATCCGATTCGTAAAAAAATGAAAAAAACACCAGATGTTTTTGTGGAAAGCATAACAAACGTCTTTCCAGAAACAAGCTTGTGTTGTTGCGAACTGCAAATCAAGCGGGAAAAGACAATATACGGCTAGTATACGCACCTCTTTGAGTTTTGAAACCAGCGAAGACGGCAGCACAGAATAAGGATGCATATTCCAGCTTCCTGCATTTCTGCCGCTGCTTTTTAAGACGAGATATAGTCCAGTGCGACGGCAACGTTGTCATATCGCAAGACAACAACTATATTGCAAACTGTATTGCTGTTATTGTTGTTTTTAGTGTTGGCATAATAACGCAACGGCATTGCCATAGAAACCAACGCACATTCCGTAAAACGAAAGAGCGCTTATGGACACACAAATCGGATTTGAACAGTTGTGATATGACTGTGTGGACAGTCAGTTATTCAAATCCGATTCCATCCAGATAGGCACAAAATCGGATTTGGGCTGGCAGTCTGAACGTGGCTCTAGAAGCAATATGAATGCTCCTGAGCTAAATTTCGAGTGTCCCAGAAAAGGGTATGAATACTTATGCAACGGGATCTTTTCAGTTTTTTATTTTTAAAAAATTTGCACAAATGTTAAAAAACGTACTCGGTTACTCTCGTAACCTCGGTTCCCTGAGATACGGGAACGAGTACTGCGTCGTAAGACGCTATGGGAAAAAGCTCCTTTTTCCCCATGAGACTTTTGGCGTGATCTGGAGCCAATCATCGCCACAGGCTCGTGCAGCTCTGCTGCCGAGCCATTGGTTCGTTTTTTTACTCACTGCACGAACCAATGGCCGTGCAGTTACACTGCGTTATTGAAATGCTTCAGTCTCAGGAGAAAAAGGAGCTTTTTCCCATAGCGTCTTACGACGCAGTACGAGTGAAAGTATCGAAAGGGAACTATTTTTTGCTTTGCCATTATGGAGTAGGGACTGTAGATTGATATGGGAAAAAAGTAATTTAAAGTAGTTTAACATAAGGCAGCAACAAAACAAAATGTGAAAAAAATGAAGGGGTATGAATAATTTCGCAAGGCACTGTATTCCAGTATTCCATAAACATGTAAAAGTCTCACCATATCTATAGACATCTGTCTCAGGGACTGTCGTTGTTTCCTGCTGAGATTGCAGAAGATATCACAGTTCTCCTCCTGGAGAAGCTTGAAGCCCACAGCCAAGTGATGATTCTCCAGAACTGAGGCATCGTTATACATGAGAGCCAGCTCAGAGTCTGAAAGAGTGAAGAGAAAAACAACATGTTAAGATCCTGCTGGCTTTTTAGTAGTGATGTACTAAACATTTTGGCCAAGTTCATCCTGAATTTTGGTTTCAATTCATTATTTTAATACCAGATTTTAAAGGGGTCCTATTATGCTCTTTTACAAAGTCCTTAGTTTGTTTTGGGGGTGCACTAGAACAGTGTTTCTCAACTCCAGTCCTCGGGACCCACTGCTCTGCACATTTTGTATGTTTCTGAGTCTGACACACTCAGTTCAGTTCATGAATCTTTCTACTAATGAGCTGATGATCAAAATCAGGTGCCTTAAATGAGGAAGACATACAAAATGTGCAGAGCAGTGGGTCCCGAGGACTGGAGTTGAGAAACACTGCACTAGAACATTCTCTCATGCTTGGTGGTTCGAAAAATGCATTATTTTTCACATAATTTATATTATTACAATAGCTTTCTCCCCAGGCTGGCACAAATGGCTCGATTAGTTCTGGGTTGGATGAAGGTCCGCCTTCCGAAAAACAAAATGTACTGTGATTGGTTTGCAGTCCCACTGCGTTCAGTCCTGCCAAAGCAGAAAGTCCTGTGTGCAACTGCGCAAGATAGATTAAAGTGATCTTAACGTTTTAAATATGAATATTTTTCATACAAAAACATATCAGATTGCTAAAAGAGGCTTTTACAGACTGTGCCAGGATTATTTTTAATATAACTCCGATTGCATTTGTCTGAAAGAAGGAAGTCATATACACCTAGGATGCATGGAGGGTGAGTAAATAATACGCTACAGTATTGTTGGTCCTATCGTCAGCCTGCATGATCGTCGATACATGATATTATCATTATTGTGCTAATTTATTTAATTATTTACATGTCCAAAACTAGGCTAGTGCAGCTATCTACATAATGAATAAATCTCTTACCACACACTGCACACGTCTACGGCGCGGCTCGATGCGACCACTGATGATCGTCACTCTAGTCAATGCTTGTGTTTACATCAGCATGTTGTCACGTCCACACACAAAAGGAGAGGGTGAGTATCTTTCGTGATATTTATTGACAATGGTGCACAGTTCAAACATGTGAAGACAGGTGAGTATGGGTCTCGGTAGCCGAGTCTTCAAACACAACACAACAGGTGAGTTCAAATTCATCAGTATCGTAGCAAGAGCAAAAGTCACTTCCCTTAAGGCGGTTAATGTGTTTCACAGGATAACACAGAAGCAGTCCACGAGGAGCACAGGAGAGACAACAGGAAGAGGTGAAGATCCACGGAGAGGTGTCCATGTAACTTTGATTCCAGCCGGTGAGTGAATGGCAGAGGTAAGTATTTAAAGGGAGTGGTGATTGCTGGTGCAGGTGACGGTGATTAGAACTCTGGTGATGGTTCACGGGCGTGGTGCAATGGGGATTGGCTGATTGATGATGGATCGCGGTGATTGGGACCGAGGGAATGTGCTGAGGGTGTGACATTATCTCCCCCTCCCGGTAGGCGTGTCCCGCGCCGTGATGGAAACACCAGGGAGGGGGGGCGGGCGCCCTGGAGGCCGTTCCGGGGCAGGACCTTGCTGGGTTGGGAAGGCCTCCAGGGCGGAACAGGAAGCCATGGCGGGTCAGGCGGCCACGGCCGGACAGGCAGTTCGAGTGGCCGTGGCGGGTCAGGCGGAAACGGCCGGACAGGCAGTTCGAGTGGCCGTGGCGGGTCAGCCGGCCACGGCCGGACAGGCAGTTTGGGTGGCCCTGGTAGGTCAGGCGGCCATGGCCGGACAGGCAGTTCAGGTGGCCATGGCTGGGCAGCCCCCGTGGCCTTGGCCTCAGTCCTCGGCCCGGCCACGTTGGCCAGGAGTATATGGCGCCCCCCCAAAATTTTCTTTGGGGAATTCAGGGGTTTGGAGGGACCGTTTGGCAGAGTGGGCTCTGAAAGGCTGGACAGGACCAGCGGAGGCTCTGGAAGGCTGGGCTGGGCCAGCGGAGGCTCTGGATGGTTGGATGGGAACAGCTGAGGCTCTGGATGGCTGAACGGGAACAGCTGAGGCTCTGGATCGCTGGACGGGACCTGCTGAGGCTCTGGATGGCTGGACGGGACCAGCTGAGGCTCTGGACGGCTGGACGGGACCAGCGAAGGCTCTGGAAGGCTGGATTGCACCAGCGGAGATTCTGGAGGACTGGACGTAACCAGCGAAGGCTCTGGAAGGCTGGATTGCACCAGCGGAGGCTCTGGAGGACTGGACGTAACCAGTGAAGGTTCAGGACGGCTGGACGGAACCAGCGAAGGCTCTGGAAGGCTGGATTGCACCAGCGGAGGCTCTGGAGGACTGGACGTAACCGGTGAAGGTTCAGGACGGCTGGACGGAACCAGCGAAGGCTCTGGAAGGCTGGATTGCACCAGCGGAGGCTCTGGACGGCGCTCTTAAGGAGCGGGCTCTGGACGGCGCTCTTGAGGAGCGGGCTCTGGACGGCGCTCTTGGGGAGCGGGCTCTGGACGGCCCCAGCGGAGATTCAGGAAGGCTGGGCGTCTCCAGCGGAGACACAGAATGAGTTAGCTCAGGGCGAGCGGTCACTGGCGGGCGCTCTGGTGGCGCGGTCACTGGCGGGCGCTCTGGTGGCGCGGTCACTGGCGGGCGCTCTGGCGGCGCGGTCTCTGGAGGGCGCTCTGGCGGCGCAGTCACTGGAGGGCGCTCTGGCGGCGCAGTCACTGGAGGGCGCTCTGGCGGCGCGGACACTGGAGGGCGCTCTGGAGGCGCGGACACTGGAGGGCGCTCTGCAGGCGCGGACACTCGAGGGCGCTTTGGCGGTGCGGACACTGGAGGGCGCTCTGCAGGCGCGGACACTCGAGGGCGCTCTGGTGGCGCAGTCACTGGAGGGCGTTCTGGAGGCGCGGACACTGGAGGGCGCTCTGCAGGCGCGGACACTCGAGGGCGCTTTGGCGGTGCGGACACTGGAGGGCGCTCTGGAGGCGCGGACACTGGAGGGCGCTCTGGAGGCGGAACCAGCGAAGACTCTGGAAGGCTGGGCGGAACCAGCGGAGACTCTGGAAGGCTGGGCGGAACCAGCAGAGTCTCTGGAAGGCTGGATGAGACTGGCGTGGCAGCCATCTTGTGAGCTGGCGTGGCAGCCATCTTGTGAACGGGTGTGGTGGCCATCCTGTGAGCTGCCATCAAGATTGGCCATGACGTTGGAGGGCTGGCCGCGAGCTCCGGGCTGGCGAGGAGGGAGGAGTTATTGGTGAGGTATGTGGGGAGTCCAGGCGAGGAGTGAGCCGGTGAGACGTGCTGGGTTTCGTAGAGGGCTGGATGTGGAAACTTACCATCACTCTTTATTTCTTTAACCTCGATACTAGAGCCATTTATATAAAGAGTGAGGTTGATTAGTTCAATCAAGGAAAAATCACATATGGGGGAGTTGCATCGGATTGTCTCCTCATCCAGTCCCAACCGAAACACAACAGCAAGAGTGACGTCGGGCCAGCTCACCCGATGGGAGAGCTCAAGGAATTCCTCCACATACCTCTCCAATGTCTGCCCACTTTGCCGTAGCCCCCATAGCCTGTCCTCAGCCTCAGACATCTTTAATGGGTCGGGAGAGGCATCGGTGAATGCTGCGTTCGCCTCCATGAGTGAGCTGAAGGAATTTCTTTTTTAGGGCTGTAATTCTGTTACGTCCACACACAAAAGGAGAGGGTGAGTATCTTTCGTGATATTTATTGACAATGGTGCACAGTTCAAACATGTGAAGACAGGTGAGTATGGGTCTCGGTAGCCGAGTCTTCAAACACAACACAACAGGTGAGTTCAAGTTCATCAGTATCGTAGCAAGAGCAAAAGTCACTTCCCTTAAGGCGGTTAATGTGTTTCACAGGATAACACAGAAGCAGTCCACGAGGAGCACAGGAGAGACAACAGAAAGAGGTGAAGATCCACGGAGAGGTGTCCATGTAACTTTGATTCCAGCCGGTGAGTGAATGGCAGAGGTAAGTATTTAAAGGGAGTGGTGATTGCTGGTGCAGGTGACGGTGATTAGAACTCTGGTGATGGTTCACGGGCGTGGTGCAGTGGGGATTGGCTGATTGATGATGGATCGCGGTGATTGGGACTGAGGGAACGTGCTGAGGGTGTGACACATGTCTTTCGACCCTCTTTACCGCAAACATCAACGGCGCGGCTCCAGCGCGACGACCAGAGCAGTTCGTGGACACTTTAGTCAATGCTTGTGTTTATACGAGCCGCCCTGCGGTTTGCTGAAGCATCAAAGAAGTGGCTGTCCATGCAACATCGCTAAAGTAGTTTTTGAAAATGGATTTTTTAAAAACTAAATATCTCCCTTTGGAGTGGACTTTGAGATTTGTAACTTTGTAGATGTTTTTTATGCCCAAACATACACAACACACTGGCTAAAATTCAAAAAGTGAAAAAGCATAATAGGACTCCTTTAAATAGACATTCTTCCGTTTGTGTTGACTGGATGTGTGGATGGATTTGGGAGTTTTTTTAATGGTTTGTCATTAAAGAGTCATACTTGTGTTAATGAGGAACTGGTTAGACAAGCCTGGATGGTCCACATCGTGAATAGCACTCGCAAACAGAGCAGCCATGATCTCAAGGTCTGTGAACACATCCTGAAAGTAAAAAAGAAAACATATATCCTGGTATTAGCAATGTTTTGTTTAGAGGTTACTATGCATGTGTGTGATCATCCATGCAGACCTCTAGGGCAGGTGTGGAGAGAAGAACGTGGGTGGACTGCACAACATCTGCTGCGTGGATATTGTTATGATAGGCCACTTCCGCATGGTAGTGATCTTCCAAAGTCATGAGGAAAGTTAGGAAGGTGTCTGATGGAATCTTAAAGGTCTTGAGCAAATCTCGCTCCTGAGAATTAGAGAGTATAAAAACATCAGGTAAATCTGCAGTTTAAATCAGTGTAAAAATATAAAGGAAAGCTATTTTCAGTTAATGCTATCCACCTCTTTCTTCCTGTAAGAGCGGGTGCGGCCATTTGTACAGTTTATTGGTTTGGCTTCCGGTCTCATCTGCATCCTGCTATTTTTAGCTGTACAAAACAGCTTGTTTTGCTGCTTGATATTACGAACTGGTGAGACTTACCATTTTATTTTAATGTACTACCTTAATTATGAACATGCTGGTTTGTAATGCAAATGGTTTTACCATTGACTCATTCATCTCGATTTCCCTAAAGCGCATAACGAACTGAAGTCTTACCCATGGGGTTACTTGCACATTGAAGGTGGATAGACCAATGAAAATATGAGCTATTTCTTTTGGCAGTTTCTCTAACTTTGTCTGTATTTGTTATTGTTTTTTTTTTATTCAAAGCTATGTATGTTGGAACAAAAAAATACAATAGCGAAGCAATGAAACATTTATGTCAGAGATATTTCTAGACAATGTCTTACCTGAAAAATGGTGTACATTATGACTGTCAGTGGTCGATTCCCAGAATACTCTGCTACCTTAAAAATATCTATACCCCATCGATTAATGTCCTCAAGCTCCTGGAGTGAAAAATACAGTCGTTGTAGCACTCATAACAATATAATCAATAATGATATAGCACTATAAATCTATGAAAGATAGCACAAATGCTTTATTGAAATATTTCACTGAAAATAGTTAGTTAGGTTTTAAATAATTAAAATAATATACCTAATAATACATATATTTTTAAAATAAAAACTTTTTTCTTATAAATAAAGTTCACTTTGAAAGACCTTAATGTTTATTGTTAATTTGTTTATTAAAATTAGATTTTATGTACTAATAAAAACCAATAAAAAAATCAGATAAATGAATAAAACCCACAATAATTCTGGCAGTAAGTAAATCTAGCCGGTATGTGTTCTGCATATCAACACTTTGGTGTCAAGCAAAAATACAGTTTAAATTAAATTATTTCTTTTTATTTGCTTTTAGAGAAACTAGACAAAACCATGGTTTTTGATTAGACCAATATAAAATGCACTTGTATAATTGCATAAAATGTTTTTTATAATAACTATAAATGTTTCTAAATTATTTTATTGGGTAGAAATTGTGAGTAAAAAATACTAAAAAATATATTTTCCAGTTAATCACAAACAACTATAAAAAGCCATGGTCATTTGAATATTGTTGTTGACAATTATGAAAGCCTGTTTCGGCTACAGGAAAAAAATAAATAAAATCAGACTTTGTTGCTTGCAATTCTGAGAAAAAATATTGTGAGATATATTTATACCCTGATAAGGTGTTTATAGCACAGAATAAAAAAGGTAATTGTGATTAAGTAAAAGGTAGTCCATTTGCAATTCTAAGTTTATATTTCTCAATTCTGATCAAAGAGTAAAATGAAGAGGCACCTTGGCTAGGAGGCTCTCATGTTGTGTGTTGACACCAAATCGAGGGATGCATGCTGGAGGGAGACTCGGGCTGGGGCTCAGTTTTCTCACTCCACTTATTTGAGACATCGGACGGCGTTTTTTCTCTTCCTTACACGCTGCTGACATAATCTCCACATCATGCTGTTTTTCTGCAACACAAACACAGAGTACTTGAAAAGCCCTGAGCTACAGTAAATACAGATTGAAAGGTAAACACAGTAAGTCTCTAGGTCTGTAAATTACTTTTATGTCACTCACGTAAAATTGTGCTTGCTATGAACTCCGACACCTGGTTTCCTGACCGGCTGGTCTCTGACAGCTGAGTTAGTTCCCTGTTGAGCATTCTTTTAAACTAAAAATAATACAACAGATGATATTAATTAAAACATTATAACATTATTTGCAACAGTTAAGCTCACTGAAGTAAAAACTGTATTCATTTTCTCCATAAGGAAGTTGATTTTTAACAATAACTGATAAAACAAGACAGACCTGTTGAAACCATTTGCTGACGTTAATTCAACTTATTTTTAAAAGAATTATGTGGAATATAAGAAAAAACTACATTACCCATAATTATTGTCAAAATAGCTGGCAACAAAAGTGAGTACATCCTAAGTGATAACAGCAGTATGTTGTTTAAAGCCACATGTCCTATTCATCAAGTTTATGTTTTTATCTGCGTGACTAAACAAAGCACTAAACAAAGTTGTGTATCTTGTATTAGAGCAGTTAAAACTAGGTGCTTTAAGTACAAATCTCTCATACTGACCACTGGATGTTCAACATGTCATCTCATGGCAAGGAATTCTGAGGATTTGAGAATTAGAAGTGTTGCTCTCCACACAGATGGCCAAGACTATTAGAGATTTAGTAACAACTGAGTAACACTACAGTGGTCAGGGTCATACAGAGGTTTTCCAAGATGGGTTCCATTCGAAACAGGCCTTGCAAGGTTTGATCAACAAAGTTCAGCACTCGTTCTATGTTTTGGGTGCAGAACCCGGCTTCAAAAAACAGATGCATGAGTGCTGCCAGCATTGCTTTGGAGGTTGCAGAAGTAGAAGCTCAGCTTGTCAGTGCTCAGACCATACGCCGCACACTGCAACAAGTCGGTTTGCATAGGCATCGTCCCAGAAGGAAGCCTCATCTGAAGCTGGCTCACAAGAAAGCCCGCAAACAGTTTGCTGAAGACAACCTGTCCAAGAGCATGAATTACTGGAAGCATTTCCTGTGGTCTGATGAGACTAAACTTGTTTGGCTTAGATGGTGTCTAGTAGTGATGCGCGGGTCGTCTCATAACCCGCGGGCCCCGCGGGTAACCCGCGGGTCGGGTTGGGGCGGGTAAAGAAACTGTCACTTTATTTGCGGGTCGGGTTGGGGCGGGTCATTAAAAACAAAATTAAATAAAAAAAATCAATATGTTGCGTGCAATTCCCTATAGCCTATATTACATATTTGGGAATATCTATTTTCATATTTTATTAAGTTCTTTAATAAGGTTATCAACACGTCACGTCACGAAAGCGCCAAGCAGCTCCCGCTGCCAGCCACAAGCGCATCAAGCGAACGCTCATTCAGCTCTGCAGGCCTGGTGCTATGCATATTTAAATCTCCTGTGATGCGCATTATCCTGCATTAGCCAAAATCATGACAGTCAACCACATCCAGTCATATGTGAATGAATGTAAATATTCGCTAAAAACACACAATAAAGACAGCAATGATGTAGTCAGGACTGTGGCTTGCTTTGAAATGTATTTGGTGATTGCGCCCGCTGCGTCTCCTGCACCCTAGTCATTTTAAACAGTACATAATAATGAAAACAATATCTTACAAATAAAAAGAAGCAGATTTTCATGATCAGAACTTCCTTAAACCAGTGAACTTTTAAACCTTTCAGTCCAAGGATCCAGTAAACGAATGCGTTCAAATAGAAAGTTCAAAACGATATTCATAAATGAAGCATATATACCCACATTTCTTCCGGCACCACTAACGTTACACCACTGATTATCTTGTTATTAATATGATTTGATTTATGGTTCATATTCATAATCGTACAGTATTGTTGCCAGTTTAAAGGGCGAAAGGCACTTTCGGTTTTCATTTGCATTATGCAGTATGTCTATTTAATTGTCGCGGGTGCGGGGCGGGGCGGGTTGTAAAAATAGACACAGTACTGCGGGGCGGGCTGGGGCGGGCCAAATAATTTGATAATTGCGGGACCCGCGGGTTGAAAAAAACCCCGACCCGCGCATCACTAGTGTCTAGCATGTGTGGCGATGCCGTGGTGAGGAGTACCAAGAAAATTGTGTCTTGCCTACAGTCAAGCATGGTGGTGGTAGCATCATGGTCTGGGGCTGTGTGGGTGCTGCTGGGCATTGGGAGCTGCAGTTCATTGAGGAAAACATGGATTCCATTATGTACTGTACATTCTGAAGCAGAACATGATGCCTTCCCTCTAGAAACTAGGCCGAACGTCAGTTTTCCAACATGATAACCATCCCAAACACACCACCAAGATGACAACTGCCTTGCTGAGGAAGCTGAAGGTGAAGGTGATGGGGTGGCCAAGTATGTCTCCAGATCTGAACCCTATTAAGCACCTTTGGGGCATCCTTAAGTGTTAGGTATTGAAGCACCATGTGTCTAACGTCCAGCAGCTCCGTGAGGAGTGGAAGAGGATCCCAGCAACAAGCAGCTCTGGTCAATTCCAAGCCCAGGATGATTAAGGCAGCCCCAGATAACAATGGTGCTAACACAATATATTGACACTTTGGACAAGTTCACTTAGGGTGCACTCACTTTTGTTGCCAGCTATTTTGACAATAATTGCTGCATGTTGAGTAATTGTCATCGGACAATAAATCTATACTGCTATACAAACTGCACATTGACTACTCTAAAATATATCCAAGTTTAATTTCTATAGTATTGTCCCTTGAGAAGATATACTATAATGGCTGCTGAAATGTGAGTGGTGCGCTCACTTTTGTGACATACTATATATACTAATTTCAGTGTAATAATAACAGCTGCAAATGATGCAAAGACAATAACTGTGAACAGTATGAAAATGTCTGTTATAACACTGCTAGTAATTAGCTATCAGCCCTACAGCACAGTATTCACATTATCACACTGTTACTGGGTTGCAATGGTAACTGAGTCCATACCAAAAGCTGGACTGATATGATTAACATATAAACCAAATATGGAGCATTGCACTAAAAGACAGTTTTTTTTTTTAGAAAAAACAAACAGCATGAGCTGACGAGAAACATAAATTCAGTCAAATATGAGCACACTGTACTACAGTGTGTCTCATGTATTGTAATATAAGTCAAACCACTCTGTTAGCATTGCTTACATCCAAGTTTCTCTTTAGTATTGTACTGAAATATTGGTATTGTTGGTATTGTTTTGCATCGTTGCTGTCTTTATGCATGGCTCTGGGTGTGGAACATCCACAACATCAAACAGGTATTTTATTCAGATACTGAGTTACAAGTTACTCAAATATCATTAATAAGATAAAATCAAAATGCACTACTTATCTGTACTCAAAAACTTAAAAGGGGAACACCAGGGCTAAAGGCACACCCTATAAAAAAAAAGTGCTTTTTACTGTGCCCAAAGTGTATGATTGCAGAAAAAATCTGTATGTTTGTATTGAACATTCACGGAGCAACATATTTTGTGTGAAAATAAATCATACAGGTTGTTTATTTAGTTTAAAAATCATATAAATGTACGAGGTTTACCCACACACAGGGTAAAAGGCTCACCAGTGTGGGGTAAAAGACACACAGCGGATGTTTTGGAAAGTGCTACGGCATGTTTTTCTGCCATCTAGTAGTTTAGAGAAAAATAATATCAAATATGTCTTTTACCCCGGGGGGCCTTTAGCCCCGCTGTACCCTGTTATTAAAATTAATAACCAATTCAATAAATTTTGTTTATTACTAGAAGTATTATAAAAGTCGTTTATATTATTCCATTGACTTCTGAAGTCATTCTATAGCTCTTTGTGCAGTGTTATTTTTAGTTGTATTAATGTACTAATATAATACTTATTAATATTTTTAATTACACATTTTCAGTTTTCATTTTTTTTATTTTATTATTTAAAAATTAGGGGTTCAAGTGCAAAGCACTGAAACAGACCAAACCATAAGTTCTAGAGATTTAAAACTTGGCCAGAAAGTTGAGCTCAATTTGGGGAGAAACTGGCAAAGATGTACTCTAGTGGGCCAATAGAAGGCGCCACAGCAATCAAATATGTTTTGTAGACTCAAGTGCCTACACCATTGGAATCTTTGGCTCAAGACAAACAAAATGGCTGTCTCTGCTTTAATTTCTGTCATGAAATTTTTTTCGGTAAATATGATTTTTTTTGCAAATTTTACTAATGTGAAGTGAACTATTCCGAAGTTTTTAACCCAGTTGGAACCAATCTAGAGCAGAAAAGTTCTCTGGAGTCTTATTACCAAAAGTTGTCGAAACCAAGTTGAATTTCCACTGTCGGTCAGAACAGGATGCAAAAACATTAAAAGTGGGCGGAGTAACTTTTACTAAAATGGCTATAACTATTGAATGGAATGAGCTATTTTCACCAAACTTGGGATACATATGAATGACCTCAATCTTTGGTCAAATAACAAAAATTGGGGAGTTTGACCACTTGGTGGCACTATAAAAGGAAAAAAGTATGCATGTTAATCTGAAAGCCTTGAAATTTGGCATGCAGTGTCGTTGTCCAAGGTGCCACCAATATCTATAAGGAGTATTTTGGAAAAACATAGTCGCCATCAGCCAATTAATTTGAGCACCTATTAGACGAGGTTAATGGAGGCCAGCCGGAACAAAACTCGATGGGCCTGTTTAACTCTTGGCCTCTAGGTGGCACTACCAATTTGTTTCACACACACACAATATTCATATCATGTTAGATATACTCATTCTGAACAACTTTGCCTCTAGAACCACTGTTAATCAAACCGTTCGTTAAGTATTGGAAATTTTGTAAAAAAAATACTTTTTTTAACTCATCCTTCACTAAAATTGATACAGACCATCTTCAGATGCTCAAGCTTTCTGATAGACTCAACCATCCCTGAATAACACACAAATGAATTTGATAAAGAGCTCGCCAAAGTGGACATGAGGTTATATCTCCTTAATGCTTTATCGTGTTCAGACCTTGGAGTCTGTCATTTTTCATTCAAACTTGGAGTTTGTTTTGACAAACATGTCCTGAGGTTACCTGCACAGTTTTAGCACAGTGCCACCTAATGGTCAGGAGATATGAAAAAAGCCAAAATGGATCTAAGGTTGTTTCTCTGCAATTGTTTTTGTCATCTCCACACCAAGTTAACCACAATTTAGAAGCAGCATCACTTATTGGTCAAAAGTGATAAATCAGTAAATAATATTTCTTGTGATTTTTTTCAGCATTTTGGGGTAAAATAGACTTAAAATGTCTATAATTGCTACCTTTTTACTATTCATATATACAGTATATATAATTACTTCAACTTAAACATATTTTATTTCAGTTCATTGCCAAAGCAATATGTCCAATTTTCATTTAAGTTTTTCATATAGTATTAATATTTTACTTTATTTCAGCTGTACTTCAATGAACTAAAATGTTAGGGGTGTGTGCAGGACAAGACGATAGACGAGATTAACAATAAACAATATATTTAATATAAATCTTCAAGAGGAACAAGGCAGGAACACTTTCACACACATATATTAACGTTAAAGGCCGACAGGGAACTGAACTCACAGACAGACTTTTAAAGACATACTAATCATAAGACACAGGTGACGATCTAATCAAACACAGGTGATACACAAACGAGGGCTAAACCAAATGATCACAAAATGACAGGGGGAAGACAAATGGGAAAAACCAAATGACAAAACAGACAGAACTGTGACATTATGCCCCCCTCCGAATAGGTGCGTCCTCGCACCGTAGAAAAAAAAGAGAGGGGCGGCAAACCAGAAACATAGAGTCCATGAGGGAGGGGGCTTCGGCGGAGGACGCAACCGAAGGAGGGGGACCAAAACATAAGTCCAGAGGACAAAAAAGACAGTCCAAGGGGGCGACGATGGTGGGAGGAGCCAGGGAGGAAACAGGAGGGACCTGAAGCAGGAGAGCAGGACCCAGATCGCAGCCAGGATGACAGCCCACGGTGGAGCCGACGGAGGGAGGAGCCATGGTGGAGGGAGGACCGCCGACTCCAGGGGTCCGACCGACAGAGGCAGAGCAGCTGGTGAAGGAACCCGAGGCGGAGCTGGAGAGCCGACGGACCAGGGCGACACCGCGGAACCGGAGGGCCAAGGTGGAACTTTAGGCTCTGGCGACCGAGGCGGAGGCAGAGTTCCGGAGGTCCGCGGCAGAGCCGGAGCGACAGAGGACATAGGCGACGCTGACGGGAAGGAGGAGCCTGACAGAGCCGGAGGGACAGAGGGACGAGGCGAAGCCAGAAGAGTAGAGTCCCGAGGCGGCGGATGGTCGACGACTGACCAAGGCGGAGCCGGAAGGACGATGGAGCCCGGTGGAGCTGGTGGGCCGACGGGCGACGGTGGAGCTGAGGGCGTAGAGAGCCGTGGTGGAACCGCAGGGTCGGAGGGCCGAGGTGGAGATCTGGGCTCGGAGGCTGGAGGCGGAGCTGAGGGAACCTCCAGCCGTGCCAACGATGTGAGCTCGCATCCCTGCGGCGAGCCCACTGCATAGATGATGGGCTGAGGGTGAGCAAGGGGACTGACTGATGACCTGGGAAACTTCGGACGGCTGAGTGGAACCAGCGGGGATTCAGGACGGCTGGGTGGAACCAGCGGGGACTCGGGACTGCTGGGCGGAACCAGCGGGGACTCAGGAATGCTGGGCGGAACCAGCGGGGACCAGGCAGATTCAGACGGAAGTGGGCGGGTGGGTGGGAAGTTTGTCAGCCAGTGGCTCCATGAAAAAGTCTATTAAATCACATGATTCGTGCACCAAAACTTCGGAGAAGAAGTCGATTAAGTCCCCAGAGTTTTCCATCTCACCCCCAGCGGTGTTGCAGTGGGCAGGGCTCTCCATTTCCCTCACTTGCTCCACATCGCAATCCACCGTCGCAGATGTAGAATCTGGCTCACGCACCTGATCAGCTGGAGAGGACTCCGGTTCTGTCACTCGCGGCTCTAATCCGGCTCTAATCATCCGCGGTGCGCTCGGGTTCTCGCTCTGCATGTCGGGGCGATGATTGGCTGCTCTCTGGGTCATGAGCGCAGCACCCACTCGATGTATCCGGCGAGGCCCTCTCGAGGACCCTCCCCGGACAGATGCCTCTTGATGGTGTCATTAAGTCCGTTGCGGAAGAACGTGCATAGGCAGCTGTCCGGGTAGTGCGTTAACGGGGCGAGGAACACAAAGTCTCTGGTGTGGTCCTTGAGAGAGCGGTTCCCCTGCTTCAGGAGGATGATGAGGACGGCAGGGTCATCCATGAGGGAAAAAAATAAAAAATAAAAAAAATAAAAACACTGATACAAAAAACGGAAAAGAAAGGCAGGGAAAGGTGCCGGATAAACTGTTGTCGGTCGGTCTTTCTGTTAGGGGTGTGTGCAGGACGAGACGATAGACGAGATTAACAATTAACAATATATTTAATATAAATCTTCAAGAGGAACAAGGCAGGAACACTTTCACACACATATATTAACGTTAAAGACCGACAGGGAACTGAACTCACAGACAGACTTTTAAAGACATACTAATCATAAGACACAGGTGATACAGATGACGATCTAATCAAACACAGGTGACGGTGATACACAAACGAGGGCTAAACCAAATGATCACAAAATGACAGGGGGAAGACAAATGGGAAAAACCAAATGACAAAACAGACAGAAATGTGACATAAAATAATTTTTTACAGATTTACTTAACAGCAGCTTTTCACTTTTGACTGAAAAAAATGCTTCAAATACCTTATTGGAGGCCATTTCACTAACGGAGTGACGTGTTTGCAGGGTCTCTAGCTGGTCCAAACACCAATCCAGCTCTTCAAGAGTCTCGACGGCAAGTTTCTGATATGCCTCATCTGTAAAAAAACAACGTCAGATGTCAGAACATCCATAATCTGTTAACGGTGACTATTCGGCTGAGGTCTCTTACACTCACCGGACAGGCTTGTTTTACAAGACTGAGGGTTAGTGCCTGACAGTCTCCTGATATAAAGAAAAAAGATACAACAGACTTGATGTGACAACTGTTATAAACGTTTTTCTTATTAATCCATCCATTCACTGACTATCTGAAGGTGTTTCAGCTACAGACTTACTTGTTGCTTCTATCTTGCACGTGGGTTAAAGCTGCAACATTACCTCTCACTGTACGCAGACTGGCAAGAACCTACAGCACACACACACACACACACACACACACACACACACACACACACACACACACACACACACACACACACACACACACACACACACACACACACACACACACACACACACACACACACACACACAGTGCAGAGCCACAATAAACAAGAAGTTAATATTGTGGTAAATTTTATGCATGATACTATCAATATTGCCTGTTTGCTTAGTCTGTTCCAAACAAAGCCACAGTTGAACTTTTGTGTCTTTCCGAGCAACACACAGCAGTGTTTCATTAATTCCCTTTTAAAACCCATTTATCGCATAGCATCTATTAAATTCTAATAGCAGTGAATTGTGAAAATGTCTATTCAATGATTTTCTCATTTAACCCAAAAATGACTCTCTTTTGGAGGTAATTTCTTAGTTCAAATTTATGTGTGATTAATTTGATATCGGTACATCATGTAATTAATTAGATCACAAATTTTAATCACTTGACAGCTCTAATATATATATGTATAGAGAGAGAGAGAGAGAGAGATGTAGAACAGAATTGTCACAACTTTGTAAATTTATTTTAAAAATAAAAAGAAATAAGTACATTGCACAAGTATTCATACCCTTAGCTGAAGCACCTTTACAGCCTTAAGTCTTTTGGGGTATGATGTGACAAGCTTTGCTCATTCATTTGGCAATTATCTGAAAAAATCTTCTCCTCATTTCTTTACCTCTCAAGCTCTGTCAGGTTGGATGGGGGCACATTTTCAGGTTTCTCCAGAAATGTTTGATTGGGTTCAAGCCCAGGCTGTGGCTGGGCCACTCAAGAACATTCACAAAGTTTTCTATAAGCCACTCATGCTGTGTGCTTAGGCTTATTGTCCTGTTGGAAGGTGAACCTTCTGCCCAGTCTAAGGTTCTGAATGCTCTGGACTGGGTGTTCATTAAGGCTATCTCTATATTTTGCTGTGTTGAGCTTTTCTTCTACTCTGATGAGTCCCTCAGTCCCTACCACTGAAAAACAGCCCCACAGCATGAGGCTGCTACCTCCATACTTTACTTTTATGATGGTGCTCTGCAGGTGATGAGCAGTGTCTGGTTTCCTTCAAACATGATGCTTGTAATTGAGGTTCATCAGACCTGAGAATCTTGCTTCTCACAGTCTGAGAGTCCTTTAGGTGCTTTTTTTTTTAATTCCAAGTGTGTTTTCATGTGTCTTCACTGATGAGAGGCTTGAGTCTTTCCACACCACCATAAAGCCCAAATCAGTGGAGTGTTACAGTGATGTTTGTCCTTCTGCAGGTTTCTTCCATCTGCATATATGATTATGGAGCTAAACTAGTGTGACCATCAGGTTCCTAGTTACCGCTCTAACCAAAGTCTTTCTCCATCAATTGCTCAGTTTGGTCAGGAGGTCAGCTCCAGCATGACTCCTAGTTGTTTCAAACTTCTTCCATTAGGGATAACGAAGATTACATGCTTCTGTGAACCTTCAATGCAGCAGAATTTTTTCTTAAATCTTACCCAGATGTGTGGCTTTACACAATCGTGTTTCTGAGCTCTACGGGCAGTTTTTTTTTTTTTACCTCAGGGCTTGGTTTTTGCTTTGATATGCATTGTCAGCTGTTAAACATTTTATTAAGATGTGTGGGCCTTTTCAGATCATAACCATTGCCACAGGTTAACATCTACAAGCTAAATTTCAACTGTCCCAGATAAGGGTATGAATACTTATGCAATGGAATCATTTAAGTTTATATATCATTTATTTTGCTTTGTAATTATGTTTAGCATAAGACAGCAACATAACAAAATGTGGAAAAATTAAGGGGAATGAATACTTTTGCAAGGCACTGCATAATACATTTTTACCAAATTTATAACCAACTGACCTGAGCAAACGGTGTTACAATCATGTCCTCCCCATGACTGCAAAAGAGTCAACAATTAGGATCACATTACCAATTTAACAAGAAATCAATATTGTATTTTCTTTCTTATAGCAATTTCATTGTTATTATAAATGATTGACTGGTGCATATGTAAAATTTCTTTTGACAATTATACATATACTTATATATTTATGGGAAATCAGAAAATAAGTTAAGCAAGTCCAGTGACAGAGTACTATGACATATTTTGGTTTAGAGTGTGAAGAAAGCTCACAGCTCGCTGGCAGTCGAGGAGTTTCTGGACATCGTCTTGGGCGAGAGGTCAAAATCCGAGTCCGAGCGGTAAAGGAAAGACTCTCGCCTCTGGCTGTTGGCCTGGAGGACCAGACCCGAGCTCGGACTGGGGTCCAACGGACTGCGCCCGATCGACAACCCATTTTCCACATCGAAACTGCAACAGAAAGACACGTACAGGGAGTTATCTATGGGAACATTCTGAAAATCAAAAAGAAGAAAATGCCAAACATCTGATTAAAGGAATACTGAAAATTGCAGCACACATTTTAGACACTCCACATAACATTGTTACAACTGCAAGGACAAGTGTTATTTTTAATCTTAAATCTTTAATTATCCAACAGCAGAATGAAACAGTTTAATTTAATTCATAAATTGCTCACTGATTTAGTCGCAGCAAAAAGCACAAATGACTATGTCAAAGAAAACAGATTGGCCGTATTTTATTTTAGTCAAATTTCTTAATAGAGATTGCCAAACTCCAATTTAGATATTTGCTGGTGTTTTTAGCTCATCAGGTTGCCAGATTGGGAAGATTAAGTAAAGCCCTAGGCAGGAAATGTATTGACTTATAATAATTGATTTTCAAATTTGAAGATCAGGGTAAATTTTACTTATTTTGTCTTCTGGGAAACATGTACATATCTTCTGTAGCCTCTGAAGGACAGTACTAAATAAAAAAATATGAAGGAAAATGTACACATTCTGTTTAAAAGTTTTCACCCCCGCTCTTAATGCATGTTTTTTTCATTCTGGAGCATTCAATGAGTGTTTGAACCTTCTGTAATAGTTGCATATGAGTCTCCCAGTTGTCCTCAGTGTGAAAAGATGGATCTCAAAATCATACAGTTATTATTGAAAAGGGTTCAAAAATGCTGAACTGAAGAATTTGTGGGACCTAAAGGATTTTTCTGAAGAACAGCAGGCAGTTTAACTGTTCAGGACTAACAAGGAACTCTTGAACAACTATCATTAAACAAACAAAAAAAAAAACACAGCTGTGGATCATTCGGGTAACAACATCAACAAAATCAAGAGGGTGTAAACTTTTGAACATTTTTATAAATTCAACTATTATTTTCTCTTGTGGACTAAATGTAAACGTCTTTTATGTGAAATATCTTATTCAGGTCAGTACTAAATAAACAATAACATGCATTTTGTATGATCCCTGAAAGGGGGATGTAAACTTTTGACCTGAACTGTAAGCTTGTTGAGACTTATCTATGTAAAATAACGCAAATGAAAATAAAAAGCTTTCAGGATAAATACCCAATAGGTAAATATCGTGAACGTAATTTGAAACATGATTTATCATACACCCCTAGTTTCATTCATGATTTTCAGTGAAGGAAGAAGAATTCTAGCCCACACACTGTTAACTTAAAAAGAGGAGACACAGGCCTCCGCTGGACTGTCTGTAGGTCTGAATTCAAGGACTCTGCTCTGATTCAGACTGACTTGAGAAAGTGAGCTTTTGGTTTATTTATATCTGTGTGAAGGTTCAGTGGCTGTGGGTCTATTTTTAGTTTCTCAGGTAAAGTGTTGCTTCTCTCCATTTAGAAATATCAACACATTTAATGCTGAAAATCCTCTGTTACTCAGCACTTCTCATGATAAGTAGTGCCGTTTTTACAATTACTCATTGGTTTAAAGGGATTGTTCGTCCAAAAACAACATTTTGTCATCATTTACTCACCACCAAGTTCATCATAATCATAAAGTAACTGGATAGTGATAAGGCAGAATGGGGCAAGTTCTGAACCTGTGTTAAAACAACTTTAAAACATTTCAGTAAAGAGGAATGTAACAAAAATTAGAAAGACTTAAATGAAGATTTCAACATGAGTTTTTTTTTCAGTCAACTTTCCTCCTGATGTTTTGGATGGACTCTAAGCAGCTGGGCTACACAAAGGCATTTATGAGAAGTGGTGAATTGGCTCCGAGACACAGATGTTATCATTAAAGTACACTGTCCCTGAAACAACAGCGTGCTTCTTTGAAAATAAAGGCCAAACACGACCCCATTCTTTCTTTTATGCAGAGTGGAAAACAGGCGGCATGCATTTGTCCTGGTGGGTCCCGTAGCCTGACCTTGGCACTTTACAGACGGAGACCGAGATGAAAAAACATGTGTCACAGGAAAAAACAAGACGCAAGATGGGTCATAAAGTGCTGGCTTGGGTGGTTCCTGTTCAGATGACCATTCAGAACACAAAAAAACACTTACATTCTCTAGAAAACTGGCCAGTATTTCTTTAATACACACATATACCTGATTTAACCCATAAAAAAACTAGTTATGTTGGGATAAATTTATGTATTTAGGTTGATTTAGGTTTTATTCAGCAATAAAATTACTTGGTTTTAAAATTAAAAGTCAAAAACATCAATGAATCAACTTATTTACAACAATTTATAATAACAAACCCAATTATTTACTAAATCAAGTAGACATACCTTTTTAGATTTAATCATTTAGCACACACTTTTATCCAGAGGACAACAGAAGCAACCAAACCAACAAAAGAGCAACAATATACAGTATGTTGTGACAAGTCTTTAGGTTTGTCCAGCGCAGTACATGTACAGTTTCAAGGTTTTTAAAAATATAATAATAAAATAGCTGAATAAAAAGTAGAAAGAAAAGAAATAGAATAGATAAACATATAATAGACATATATTTAAGGTAGCAATTGCATGGTTAACACATTTTACAGTGTGAATTAATTAAAATTTGGTAAATATCTAGCTTAAAAGGTGATCTCCGCTGTTTAAAATCTAAAAGAACAGAGCTCAAATAAAATGCTAGAAATAATCTTCATGCATATACATTAGAGCCCTGCGCGGGACTGTTTTCTTCATCCCGCTCCCGCCAAATTTCTGACCATTACCGCCCGCTCCCGCTACGTGTGTGTTACACTCCCGCCCGCAGCCGCAAAACTCTGAGAATTTATTCCCGCACGATGATAGAGATGCATTGATTTTGTGTCTTCTCCCGTCCCACAGGAAAAAAACGTAGGCTATTGGTATTGCTATTATTAAAGAGATTCATGTTTGTTTCTTTCCCTGGCCTGCATGTATTCTGACGCACTGGTAGGGAAGATGAATAGTAGCCTGGGCTATCGGGGACATCTAAAACGCTTAGACTACCACGCGTTTCTTTAGACTTCATGTACTTTGATTTGGGCTATTGAAGTATTCCATAGGCTTGATTGGTCCTGGTGTAAATGTGCAGAAAGCATGTCTGAAAGCAGCTAGCCTATGAGAACACAGAAAGACAAAACACACAATACATTTGAACATAATTTCGTTTTTATCAAAAACGTTGCACCATCACACGGCACATAAAATAGACTGCTTTGCAAAAAAACCCCAATGATAAACTACATGAAAACAGCAGTTTTGCAATTATTAACCAAAGCCAGATGTCACAGGTATTCTGTATTCATGTCGCTAGGCTACCTCCCGATCCCGCAGTGTTTTTTTTAGCCGCCCATTCCCGCCCGCAGCAAAGTTCAAACCGCCCGCTCCCGCGAGATTTGCGTTGGGTCCCAATCCCAATGCAGCCCTCTAATACACATAATTCTGAATCAGATGCAAACTCTTGAATCACAATTAAGATGCAAACTGTGAATCAGAATTATGATGCAAACTGTGAATCAGATGCAAACTCTTCAATCAGAATTAAGATGCAAACTCTGGAATGAGAATTATGATATAATACTCTGAATAAGATGCAATCTCTTAAATCAGAATTATGATGCAAACTCTGGAATGAGAATTATGATATAATACTCTGAATAAGATGCAATCTCTTAAATCAGAATTATGATGCAAACTGTAAATCAGATGCAAACTCTTGAACCAGAATTATGATGCAAACTCTTGAATCAGATTTATGTTGCAAACTCTTGAGTCAGATGCAATCTCTTGAATCAGAATTATGATGCAAACTGTGAATCAGAATTATGATGCAAACTGAATCAGATGCAAACTCTTGAACCGGAATTATGATGCAAACTCTGAATCAGATGCAAACTCTTGAATCAGAATTATAATGCAAACTGTGAATCAGATGCAAACGCTAAATCAGAATTATGATGCAAACTATAAATCAGATGCAAACTCTTGAACCAGAATAATGATGCAACTGTAAATCAGATGCAAACTCTTTAATCAGAATTATGATGTAAACAAAATCAGATGCAAACGCTAAATCAGAATTATGATGCAAACTCTAAATCAGATGCAAACTCTTGAACCAGAATTATGATGCAAACTCTGAATCAGATGCAAACTCTTGAACCAGAATTATGTTGCAAACTCTTGAATCAGATGCAATCTCTTGAATCAGATGCAATCTCTTGAATCAGAATTATGATGCAAACTGTGAATCAGAATTATGATGCAAACTGAATCAGATTCAAACTCTTGAACTGGAATTATGATGCAAACTGTGAATCAGATGCAAACTCTTGAATCAGAATTATGATGCAAACTGTGAATCAGATGTAAACACTTAATCAGAATTATGATGCAAACTGTAAATCAGATGCAACTGCTAAATCAGAATTATGATGCAAACTCTGAATCAGATGCAAACTCTTGAACCAGAATTATGATGCAAACTGTAAATCAGATGCAAACTCTTTAAACAGAATTATGATGTAAACTAAATCAGACGCAAACGCTTAATCATAATTATAATGCAAACTCTAAATCAGATGCAAACTCTTGAACCAGAATTATGATGCAAACTCTGAATCAGATGAAAACTCTTGAACCAGAATTATGATGCAAACTCTAAATCAGATGCAAACTCTTTAATCAGAATTATGATGTAAACTAAATCAGATGCAAACGCTAAATCAGAATTATGATGCAAACTGTGAATCAGATGTGAACGCTAAACCAGAATTATGATGCAAACTGTAAATCAGATGCAAATGCTAAATCAGAATTATGATGCAAACTCTGAATCAGATGCAAACGCTAAATCAGAATTATGATGCAAACTCTGAATCAGATGCAAACTCTTGAACCAGAATTATGATGCAAACTGTAAATCAGATGCAAACTCTTTAATCAGAATTATGATGTAAACTAAATCGATGCAAACAGATCTTCCCACCCCTATCCGGAATGCAGACTCCTTAACAGCTTTCAAACGACTGCTGAAAACCCATCTTTTTTGACACTATCTGACTCAATAAAAAAAAAAAAAAAAAAAAAAAAAAAATCCTCCCTTCTATACTGTTTTTCCTCTCTTTCTTGATCCTCTCCTTCTAGCCTGCACTCTTCTAACAACGCCTGATATATGGTATTTTTGAACACTTCCTATGTTGATCTGCCTCCTTAGGATGAATCACTTGTTGTATTCCCAATTGTAAGTCGCTTTGGATAAAAGCGTCGGCTAAATGAATAAATGTAAATGTAAATGTAAATGTAAACACTAAATCAGAAGTATGATGCAAACTGTAAATCAGATGCAAACGCTAAATCAAAATTATGACGCAAACTCTGAATCAGATGCAAACTCTTGAATCAGAATTATGTTGCAAACTCTTGAATCAGATGCAATCTCTTGAATCAGAATTATGATGCAAACTGTGAAGCAGAATTATAATGCAAACTGTGAATCAGAATTATGATGCAAACTGTGAATCAGATGTGAACACTAAACCAGAATTATGATGCAAACTGTAAATCAGTTGCAAACGCTAAATCAGAATTATGATGCAAACTCTGAATCAGACGCAAACGCTAAATCAGAATTATGATGCAAACTCTAAATCAGATGCAAACTCTTGAACCAGAATTATGATGCAAACTGTAAATCAGATGCAAACTCTTGAACCAGAATTATGATGTAAACTAAATCAGATGCAAACACTAAATCAGAATTATGATGCAAACTCTGAATCAGATGCAAACGCTAAATCAAAATTATGACGCAAACTCTGAATCAGATGCAGACTCTTTAACCAGAATTATGATGCAAACTCTTGAATCAGAATTATGTTGCAAACTCTTGAATCAGATGCAATCTCTTGAATCAGAATTATGATGCAAACTGTGAAGCAGAATTATAATGCAAACTGTGAATCAGAATTATGATGCAAACTGTGAATCGGATGTGAATGCTAAACCAGAATTATGATGCAAACTGTAAATCAGTTGCAAACGCTAAATCAGAATTATGATGCAAACTCTGAATCAGATGCAAACTCTTGAACCAGAATTATGATGCAAACTCTGAATCAGATTAAAACTCTTGAACCAGAATTATGATGCAAACTGTAAATCAGATGCAAACTCTTTAATCAGAATTATGATGTAAACTAAATCAGATGCAAACGCTAAATCAGAATTATGATGCAAACTCTGAATCAGATGCAAACTCTTGAACCAGAATTATGATGTAAACAAAATCAGATGTGAACACTAAACCAGAATTATGATGCAAACTCTAAATCAGTTGCAAACACTAAATCAGAATTATGATGCAAACTCAAAATCAGTTGCAAACTCTTGAACCAGAATTATGATGCAAACTCTGAATCAGATGAAAACTCTTGAACCAGAATTATGATGCAAACTGTAAATCAGATGCAAACTCTTTAATCAGAATTATGATGTAAACAAAATCAGATGTGAACACTAAATCAGAATTATGATGCAAACTCTAAATCAGTTGCAAACACTAAATCAGAATTATGATGCAAACTCTGAATCAGACGCAAACGCTAAATCAGAATTATGATGCAAACTCAAAATCAGTTGCAAACTCTTGAACCAGAATTATGATGCAAACTCTGAATCAGATGAAAACTCTTGAACCAGAATTATGATGCAAACTGTAAATCAGATGCAAACTCTTTAATCAGAATTATGATGTAAACTAAATCAGATGCAAACGCTAAATCAGAATTATGATGCAAACTCTGAATCAGATGCAAACACTAAATCAGAATTATGATGCAAACTCTGAATCAGATGCAAACACTAAATCAGAATTATGATGCAAACTCTGAATCAGATGCAAACTCTTGAATCAGAATTACGATGCAAACTGTAAATCAGATGCAAACTCTTTAATCAGAATTATGATGTAAACTAAATCAGATGCAAACACTAAATCAGAATTATGATGCAAACTGTAAATCAGATCCAAACGCTTAATCAAAATTATGATGCAAACTCTAAACCAGAATTATGTTGCAAACTCTTGAATCAGATGCAATCTCTTGAATCAGAATTATGATGCAAACTGTGAAGCAGAATTATAATGCAAACTGTGAATCAGAATTATGATGCAAACTCTGAATCAGATGCAAACTCTTGAACCAGAATTATAATGCAAACTCTGAATCAGATGCAAACTTTTTTATACCAGAATTATGATGCAAACTCTGAATCAGAATTATGATGCAAACTGAATCAGATGCAAACTTTTGAACCAGACTTATAATGCAAACTCTGAATCAGATGCAAACTTTTGAACCAGAATTATGATGCAAACTCTGAATCAGAATTATGATGCAAACTGAATCAGATGCAAACTTTTGAACCAGACTTATAATGCAAACTCTGAATCAGATGCAAATTATTGAATCAGAATTATGATGCAAACTCTTGAATCAGAATTATTATGCAAACAGAATCAGATGCCAACTCTGAACTAGAATTATGACGCAAACAGAATCAAATGCAAACCCAATTAGAATTATGACGCAAACTGTGAATAGGTTGCTAACTCTGTAAAAAAACAATTAACTGAAGGTGGCAATTTGAACTGATTCTGGAATTTGTTTTTTCCAGTAAACTCTAAGCACAAGATTAATTCAAGATGTCTGGAAATAATCTAGTATTTATTATTGTGTACAAACATCTATTGTATAAATTGAAAAGCATTAGATTCACATACATTCTAATCTATCAATGTCAACAACATTGTCCTCAATGTCCAAATAAGCAAAAGGAAATGTTTTAGACATGTATCAGGGAAAATGCTACTATAAAGCATGCAGGTATCAAATATATGTCTTGTCAACATGCATATGTTATCAGCTGGTGGCATGACAAGCAGGTCAATTATTTATGTGGTTTTGGGGAAGAAAGATTTATAATAGCACATAAAATGCCATTGTCATTGTCAGAATATAGTACAGTTACAGCCTACAGGCCGCTTTTCTTTCTCAGAACTTAGTACTATGTAGCAAAATCCATATATTTCCACAGAGAGGGAAGATCAAAGTACAAAATACCAGTTCTGAAGAGCAGCCTGACAAAATGCTGGAGTTTGTATAATGTGGCAAATGTCAACAGTCAATTTACCACAGTACGTGCTTTTCAGCAGATCTCGTTCGCGTTCGCAAGCAGTGTTGGGTTTACATGTTTTATGGGGACATTCCATAGGCGTAATGGTTTTTATACTGTACAAACCGTACTTTCTATCACCCTACACCTACCCTACACCTAAACCTAGCCCTCACAGGAGATTGTGCACACCTTTACTTCATCAAAAAAACTCATTGTGCATGATTTATAAGCCTGTTTCCTGGACCTGAGAAATGTCCCCACAAGGTCAAAATCTACTGGTATTCCTATCCTTGTAGGGACATTTGGTCCCCACAACGTGATGAATACCAGGTACACACACACACACACACACACACACACACACACACACACACACACACACACACACACACACACGTACGTAGCTGCTCTTTGCTAACAGACAAGTTGCAGCATGCTAGCAAAGCTGATAGATTTGTAGAATACCACAGAAACACACGCCAGACAGCTTCAGGATCAGACATGCTTTACAGAAAAAAATAAGAAACTGCATTTTGCAAAAAGAAAATAAAGCCTATTTTTAGGGGCATTATGATTTTTTTTCACTGTAACATTATTTTTATTACAATTTTAATTTTTTTTTTCTAAATGTTGTCTAAATAGCTTAAATATATCTTTATAAATTATAATATAAACTACCATTGGCATAATTCTAAAATAGAATCTTTATATGCAAAATCATGCAATTTGTTCTTATTTATTTTGGTTTTAAAGAACAGGCAGATTTACAGGTAATACATTATGAGTATCATAAGGATAAAGAGTTAGATTAGCTTAGTGAGAATGATTAGTACACAGTCACAAGTACAATGTTTGTACACATTGTTTACTCAAGGTATAAAACAAACTGCCTGTACAAATATTGTACGTGGAAGTAAGTAAAATGAAGCAATAAGTAGAGATGATTCTGACTTATCCAAGTAGTCATCAATTTAAATAATTCCAGGGAAGTGCATGTTTCATAATTCAACACTCACAAATGACGTCATTAGTTGTGAATCTTAACACATTCAGCTCACGAGCTCACGAGGGTTGTGCACAAATTTAAATCCAGTTCCTGAATTGGAATGTAGCAAACAGGATGTGCAATTATAGTACAAATTTAATTATTTGTATAAAATATGATCTGTTTTGACTATAAATTAAATAATTAATCATGTGAGGAAAAAATAAAACAGTCTTATTCTACATATCACGGCATATCGGAATAAATATTCAAAGTTAATTCTAAAATTCAGACAACATATATATATCATTAGTGATCAGTTGAACCTGTTATTATTGTCTCATTGTTATTATATATGTATTTTAAGTCATTTTATAGTCTATTGTTTGCTTAGGTCTATTTTTATCACCACAGAAAAAGACTAGATTACTTCATTAATCATCAGAATAATCAATAGCTTACTTAATTACCAAAATAATAATTAGTTATTAACAGCCCTACATGTGACACTGAAGACTAGAGTAATGGTGCTGAAAATTCAGCTTTGCATCACAGGAATAAATTACAATTTAAATTATATTGAAATCCACTACCTGAATTTGAAGGTAGCACCATTCCTCGATTAAATTCGAGTACTCAAAAAACCTTGATTGCATTTTGCCTGTGTCGATTAAATGACAAAGTGTTGTTAGTGGTCGGTTAAACCAATTACTATTACCTCATTGTTATTATATATGTATTTTAAGTTCTTTTGAAAGTCTATTGTTTACTTAGGTCTATTGTTATCACCTCAACAACAACAACAACAAAAAAAAGACCAGATTACTTGATTAATCGACAGAATAATCGGCTGATTATTTGATTACCAAAATAATAATTAGTTAGTAACACTGAAGACTGACATAATGGTGCTGAAAATTCAGCTTGCATCACAGGAATAAATTACAATTTAAAATATATTGAAATCCACATCCTGAATTTGAAGGTAGCAAACAGGATGTGGAACGGAAGTTCAAATTTGAATTTTAAACTGAATGAAATTCATAGAAATTCAAAGAAATTATTTCCATTTCGATTATCACATGACTAGGATTGTCATCATTCCTCGATTAAATTCGAGTACTCAAAAATGCTTGATTGCATTTTGCCTGTGTCGATTAATCGGCAAAGCGTCGTTAGTCGTCGGTTAAACAAAATACTATTACCTCATTGTTATTATATATCTATTTTAAGTTCTTTTGAAAGTCTATTGTTTACTTAGGTCTATTGTTATCACCACAAAAAAATGACCAGATTACTCGATTAATCGACAGAATAATCAACCGATTACTCAATTACCGAAATAATCGCTTGTAACTGCCCTACATGTGACACTGAAGACTGGTGTAATGATGCTGAAAATTCAGCTTTGCATCACAGGAATAAATTACAGTTCAAATTAGAGAATTATGTCATCATTGGCAAAAAAAAAGTTAATTCTAAAATTCTCAATTTTGCCCAACCCTTAGATTACTTCACATTATAAAATGTAGTAACTTAGAATGAACGTAACTGCACCGGTTCTGCAGCTGATGATTTTAAACACTTTCCGAGTCATTATTGTGTTTTTGTTCCTGCTCATGTGTGACTCTGACAGCTCTGAACAGGCAAACATGAGGCACTTTAGACAGACAGGACTCCAATCCCACCAGGAGCTCATGTTATGAGAGGGATCTGGGATGGTTGGATCAATAAACTCTTGGTGTGAAGAGCACGATGAGAGGTCTGCAGTAATAAAGGACAGTTCTTCACCTGAACACCAGCTGTATTCCAGAGCTCTGACTCTAGTGTCTCTGCTGGCGCTGATTAGGAGTCGGTCTTTATATGGAACATTGCTTCGATCGTGACAGGACGGGACGCATCGCTTACTGAGAAGAGCCAATTAAAGTGCACAGTGGCCAGTCATAAAGACTCAACGCATGATGGGCTCAGAACAGCTCTGCGGAGCTGGATGGACCCTGATTAGAGGTGCAGATGTGGCTTAAATCTAAATGTTCCAATAAATGAGTAATTCAAGCATGGCCGCTGCCACTTCCTGCTCAAATTAGACAATAATCACCTCAAAACAAACAAAAAAACTGCAGCTAGTTGTCCTGTTTGTCTCAACCGGGCCACAAAAGCAGATAAAGGAACATCTCACCCAAATTTAAATTCTGTCAGAATTTTCTCACCAAAATGTAGTAAAAACCTGGATTATTATAGTTGAAACAAAATTAAATAAAAACAATTTTTTTACATTTTGAAATCATTTTTATCACTTCCACATGAGCACAAATCAAGGGATCATCAACAAACTTGGTTTGCAAATTTAGTTGCAGAGGATCATGTGAGGAAACAAACCGGATGTACTACACTTTCATTTGAGCAGAATATTGTATTTGAACACTTTTTCTGTAATGAAGTGAGCGTGTGTGTGTGTATGGTTGCCAGGTTGTGAAGATTAATTAAACCACTTGGCAGAAAATGTATCAAATTATATATACATAAAAAAATAAAAAATAAAAAAAAACTCTTATTGGGAGATTTAAACTCTTGAAATCTGAAAGCATAAAACCACAACCACTAAAGCTTACGGAAGGCTTGTTTCCAGTGCAAATGGCAAATGAAAACGTCTAGGTTACGAAGGTAACCCTCGTTCCCTGAAAGAGGGAACGGAGACGTTACATATGGGAACTCGCTTGAGAGTCCAATCATCTCTGAGCCTTATTCAAAAGACCAATAAAAATTGGCGAGTGGCATTTGCATGCCAAGCCACTGCCCCGTACATACGGGTATATAAGATGGCGGCATGCAGCCAGTCATTCAGGTTTTTGCTGAGGAGCCGGATCGAGCCGGCGTCAGCGCGACGCCAGGGTCGTGGCAGGGGATGTAACGTCTCCGTTCCCTCCTTCAGGGAACGAGGGTTACCTTCGTAACCTAGACGTTCCCCTTCAGTCGTTTCACTACGACGTTACACATGGAACAGGCCACAACCCTGACGCCGCGTTACGCACAACCCCACGTGCTGACAGGCGGACGTGTCAGCAGATGGAAATTGTAACGTAACCTTCCCAACGCCCTGGGGGCCAGTAGAGGGGGCCCCACAGGAATGCCAGATGTACTGAAGCATGGGTTGGGTTGGGGGGGGGGGAGGGGGGGTGGAGCACATGAGATCTGCACATGTGGAAATGAGAATAATTCAATATATCCATAAAGCTTCTTAGGGATACATGAGGGAAACAGCGGCCTTCTCCGCTGGAAATATTGAAAAATATAGCCACAACCTGTGGGGTGAAGGAGACCCAGGCAGGATCACAGTCAGGGACTACTCCGCATCTAGGCCTGACTGCGGGGCATGGAGGACCCTGGGTTCGCCGGAGGGAACATTCTGGGAAAATGGTGCACGGATCCACGTGGGAATGGCACAGCAAGCCGACACCAGCCGTCCTCCCGCTCATCTGAAGTCTTTATGTTAAGACACGGGAGGATACGGCCTCTACGCGAAGGTTGTAGAACCTAGCGAAGGTATTAGGTGTCGCCCAGCCCGCACCTCTACAGATATCTGCTAGTGAGGCGCCATGAGCCAACGCATAGGATGAGGCAACACTCCTAGTGGAGTGGGCACGAACACCTAAGGGGCATGGCTCTCCCTGATATAAATAAGACAGGGAGATGGCTTCCACCATGGGCCAACCTCTGTTTGGAGACCCTTTCTGCTGACCTCCGAAGCAGACAAGAGCTGCTCGGTGTGTCTGAAGTGCCGAGTACGGTCTATATATATGCGCAGAGCACGAACAGGGCACAGCAGCGCAGAAGCTGGGTGTGCCTCCTCCGGGGGCAGAGCTTGCAGGTTCACCACCTGATCGCGGAAGGGCGTGGTGGGAACCTTGGGCACATAACCGGGCCGGGGTCTCAGGATGACGTGAGAATCTCCAGGCCCGAACTCAAGGCACGTTTTGCTGACAGAGAAGGCTTGTAGGTCCCCTACCCTCTTTATGGAGGCCAGTGCAGTCAGGAGCGCTGTCTTAAGTGACAGGAATTTCAGCTCAACTGACGCAAGTGGCTCAAATGGGGCCTCCCGTAGGCCGCGGAGAGCGACGGAGAGATCCCAAGAGGGTACAAGGTGCGGTCTGGGAGGGTTAATCCTCCTTGCACCTCGCAGGAACCTCACGATGAGTTGGTGCTTACCCAGGGATGTTCCATCTACTGCATCGTGATACGCTGCAATGGCAGCAACGTACACTTTGAGAGTCGAAGGGGACCGCCTGCGCTCCAACTTCTCTTGCAGGAAGGAAAGCACTACTGCAATCGTGCATCTCTGTGGGTCCTCTCCTCGAGAGGAACACCAGTCAACGAACACACCCCACCTCAGTGCGTAAGCCTGCCTCGTAGAGGGTGCTCGGGACTGAGTGATGGTATTTCTCACGGCCTGGGGAAGGCCGGCAAGGTCTGACGCGTCCCGTCCAGGAGCCAGACGTGCAGGTTCCACAGGTCGGGGCGCGGGTGCCAAATTGTGCCCATCCCCTGAGAAAGAAGGTCCTTCCTCAAGGGGATCTTCCAGGGAGGGGCTGCCGCGAGGGAAATTAGTTCTGGAAACCAGGTCCGGGTGGGCCAGTGTGGCGCAACCAGCAAGACCTTCTCCTCGTCCTCCCTGATCTTGCACAGGGTCTGTGCAAGGAGGCTCACTGGGGGAAAGGCGTACTTGAGCCCCGGAGGCCAGCTGTGTGCCAGCGCGTCTCTGCCGAGGGAAGCCTCGGTCAGGGAGTAAAAGAGCTGGCAGTGGGAGGATTCGGGGGAGGCGAACAGATCTATCTGATCCTGGCCGCTCGGGGTGAAGTCGCCATTCTCCAGGGTGGGTGGACTGCCATTGCAGCGTATCACGGTGGACTTCATGTCCGTCCCCAGAGGTGAGGAAACTGCCACATCCAGCAGCGCACGGCCGGAAAACCATTCTGAAAAGAACGTTTTACACAGCCGTGAGAAATTGCTCTTTCAGTCCCGGTCTGCCCAGGGAGGAAACCGCGGCACACTGTGCACTCAATGGGGCTTGCTCACTGGAGTGCAGGAGGCTTAAATGGCCGTGAAAACGGCCGCCCGCAGGATCCCGCTGGCTGCTGCCAAAACACTTTTTTAGGTATTTGCTCTTTTCGATCAGCAGCACGCCAGCGGGAGAGCAAACTCGCAGGAACGTCTTCTTTTTTTTGTAGCGGCTCGAGCATGAAGGCTCTGAAGCAAAAATCTGAATGACTGGCTGCATGCCGCCATCTTATATACCCGTATGTACAGGGCAGTGGCTTGGCATGCAAATGCCACTCGCCAATTTTCATTGGCCTTTTGAATAAGGCTCAGAGATGATTGGACTCTCAAGCGAGTTCCCATATGTAACGTCGTAGTGAAACGACTGAAGGGGAATGAAAGTTTCCAGGATAAACAGCCAGCGGGTAAACGCTGCAGACGATTATGCTTAGGTTTCTCTCTTAAAATTAAGAGAAGCAGAAATCATGATCACGATTAAAATAGAATTGATCATGCAGCCACAGAAAACTACATATAAAAATTCTAATTTTTATTTAGTTTAACTTGATGTACTAAAATAACTAATAAAAATTACTACAAACTATATAGACATACATACAAAACTACTAAAAATGACAAAAACACAACACAATTACTACAACTTAAACAAAATATGAAAATAAAAATTTATTCAAAATATTAATTTAAACCATAACAGTACTTCGATCATACTAAAATAACACTCAAAAGGAGACATTAAGGGCTCATCTGAAGCATTTGTTTTGGGATTCCGTCAAACTTTCTCCCTTAGTTTAGGCATATGCTGTATGAACATGGCAATCATGCTCAGATCTGCATCAAGTTAATCTGAGAATGCCTGAATGAGGTAAATCTAACCTACCGAACAAGCGAACCAAACCGTATCATAATTCATAACAGGAATGCATCACGTAAATAGCAGCAGTGTCTGATTCTGAGGTTGACCTTTAATTTTTACTGCATTAGAAAACCAACAATGCCTGTTAATTTTAAATTGTCATCTAATTGCTCTTCTCCGAAACAGGTACACAGAAAGAATGCTGTCCTGCATGCTGTCGAAACTTATAAATATCTCTCTCTGTGTGTGTGTTTGTGTGTATAATATAGATTCTGTTATCCACCATTTTCTTCCCCTAAGAGTGGGCGCAGCCATTTGTAAATTTTATGGGTCTGGCTTCCGGTCTCATCTGTGTCTAGCTATTTTTAGCTGTGCAAAACAGTTTGTTTTGCTACTGAATAATGCAAACTGGTGTCTTACTATCTTGTTTTCATGTATTATCTTAATAATGAACACACTGGTTGGTAGTGCAAACACTTTTACCATTTACTGCACTTTGTTATTCTTCTCATTATTTCCCTATAGCGGCTAATGATAAGTCTCACTCATAGGCTTACTTCCGCGTTGAAGAAAAAAGTGGATACTACTGAGCTGTTGAATGCTTGAATCTGATTGGCTGACGAATATTCTAATATAAGGTGTGCAATTGTTTTTAGGGAAACGCACGGCGAAACTAGTTCCAGGCAAGTCTTGACCGCATTACATGTCCATATCACTTCCCAAATGATTGGGAAGTCATTTCAAAAGTCCTTACAGCCTGAAACAGCAAAACAACCAAAACCCACAATGACACTGACCAAGCGAATAAATATAGTAAACAATAGGATAAAAACAAATTATTTCCATGTTTTTGCCACAAAATTAAGTTATTACGTAAGGAAACACATACTCACTTTCTCCAACTCTCTCTCCCTTACAAACACGCACACATAGTACAGACCCACACTCGCACAGAAACATTATCATGGCTGCTCTGACAATTTTATCAGTAAAATAGCTTAGCAACTTCAAGCTACATGAAATTTTCACGAGGTAATAACGGCACTGTTGTTGAAGCAGATAAACTTACAGTTTCTCTATTGGTAGAGACGCTGCTGTCGTACACTGTTGAGAGACGAGACTACCTTCACAAATGCTTAATCTCTCTTTATCTCTCTCTTTGTCTGTCTAATAACTTCATTATAAACTGCATTAGTCTGTTATCAATGGCTCAACCCTCCGGTACTAGGTCTAAGATGACGTTTTGTAATTAGCAAAAGAGGCGTGGGATGAGATGCGTAAGAAATTAATCCTACACACAAAAGTGTTTTAAGGGCAAAAACGTGACGAACGTCTTGAGATACAACATCTGAACAATATTTGAGGTGTGGTAACTGTACTATAAGCTGAATAATTAACTCTGGTCTGTTGAATATTAGAAAATAATGCACACCTGAGGTGTAATGGACAATTAACGTCACATCACCACCTCGGGTGTGCATTATTTTCTAAGAAATCAATGGCCCGTTGTCAGTTATTCCTTACTTATGTAACAGTTTTACTCAAATGTGACTTAATACATTTTGGTACGACTGATATGTTGTATTGTGAAGGCAAACTAAATAAAGAACAAAACACTACTAAATAAATAAACTACTAAGTTCCTATTCTGTTTTCCCCCCTTGCAGCCCAATGAGGGTGCCTGGACTCCAGTTTGAAAATACTTTTATGCTATTTTTTGGAGCTTGATAGCCTGCGGTCATTGAAGGATTCGGACAGCGTGAATGTGTTTCGAACAACATGAGAAGAAAAAGGATGTCATTTTTTGGGGGGTGAACTATATCTTTAAATGAATGTTGAATCAAAACTTGTTATTGTAGATTTAGAAATATTTCATGTGCACACAGTAAATACACACACACTTCCTTCCAGGTCACTACGAGAGGTGGATCACTGTGGCAGACTGTGTTGCTGTGCACAGCCCTGAAAATGACGTGAATTTGCTCTGAGATTAAAGACAGCGTGGTTGATGTGGTGGAGATAAAGAGCTGAGCCTGTACAAAACGGCATCATATTTCATATCTGCATTACATGCAATAGTAGTATCAGCGTAGGCTATATATAACTGCTAGTTCCAGAAAAAAAGCATTTAGCAGTGACAATGTGGCCCTTCATATACGGGGCCCAGAGACATCATATGTCATATATAACACTGTGCTGAATGATTACTATATGTGACCCTGGACCAAAAAACCAGTCATAAGGTAAAATTGTACAAAACTGAGATGTAAACATCACATGAAAGCTCAATAAATAAGCTTTCTATTGATATATGGTTTGTTAAGATAGGACAATATTTGGCCGAGATACATCTATTTGAAAATCTGGAATCTGAGGGTGCAAAAAAATCTAAATACTGAGAAAATCACCTTTAAAGTTGTCCAAATTAAGTTCTTAACAATGCATATTACTAACCAAAAATTACATTTTGATATTTTTATAGTAGGAATTTTACAAAATATCTTCATGGAACATGATCTTTATTTAATATCCTAATGATTTTTGGCATAAAAGAAAAATCGATAATTTTTACCCATACAATGTATTTTTGGCTATTGCTACAAATATACCCCAGCGACTTAAGACTTGTTTTGTGCTCCAGGGTCACATATATCAATAAACCATGGAAGTACAATACCATGGAAATACAATGGTACAGTGCAGATTAATTTAAATGCTTTTTTTATTGTAAAATTATAATAACTTGTCAGGTCATATTTCATATCAAAAAGAAAAAAAAATCTATAAGAAAATTATGGACTAAGATAAAATGTTTTAAAAATAAAATAAATAAAACATATAGCAAGTAGTATTTACATATACTTTTCTATATATTTGTGACCCTGGACCACAAAAACAGTCTTAAGGAACAGGTATATTTGTAGCAATAGCCAAAACTACATTGTATGGGTCAAATTGATTGATTTTTCTTTTATGCCAAAAATCATTAGGATATTAAGTAAATGTCATGTTCAATGAAGATACTTCGTAAATTTGACATTTTTGATTAGTAATATGCATTGCTAAGAACTTAATTTGGACCAATTTAAAGGTGATTTTCTCAATATTCTGATTTTTCTGCACCCTCAGATTCCAGATATTCAGATAGTTGTGTCTCGACCAAATCTTAACAAACCATACATCAATGGAAAGCTGTTTTTTCAGGTTTCACATGATGTATAAATCACAGTTTCAAAAAATTGACCCTTATGAATGGTTTTGTGGTCCAGGGTCACATATATTTTGTTAAAAAGGTAAAAGATCTGGACACATTACATTATTAAGAAGATGTGCTGAATATTTTATTTAAAATATCATTTATGTATAATGTATTACTTTTATTATTAATTCATCTTTATTTTTTTTGTACTGATGGTTTTATGATTTGATTTTAGGTTGAACCTGTGCATGTTTCTGTGAGATTCACTTCATCACTGTCATGAGAAACTCTCTCAGGACCCGCTAATGACGAACACAAACATCCTGAATGAACATCAGTGAAAGCTCATTTCTCTGATGTGTTCAGCATGTGTGGCTCACTGGGCAATGAGAGATGTACTTTTTAGTTCTTATATGAGTCGCACTACGCAAACATTGACAAAACAACTATCCAAATGCAAATCAGACTGATTAATATGACTATAAACTAGTAACTTGTTACTTTGAATGATTTAAAAGAACCAACTTCATAAGCATCAGTTATTTGTGAACCAGATGTTTCTTACCATTATTTTGAGTTACATTTGGTCTTTTTATTGCATCTGTATGCATTTTTATATTAAAAGCACCAAGCTGTGGCATTGCTGTAAACAGTTTCAATCTATTTAATTACAATTTCCAGGTTTTCATGAAGCATAAACTAAAAAATATCTTTGGTAGAACTTAATTCTTGAAGACAACATTTATTTTTTAAACATCTTTGAAACAGGTTTGCACATAAAATATCCACTAAAATGCTACTAAAACAACAGAGTAAATTGCAACTTAATCAGACATGTCAAAAGACCTCAAATGAATCTGTTTCTACAAACTACAAACTAGCAACTGCATGCTAAACATAACTTTTACTCTATGTCATGATGGTGTTGGAAGAAATAAATTGGCTTATTTTTGCACCAGGCACAAGAAATACAACTACGCTGTCATTCGCATAATAAACTGCATACTGAATTAAGCATTACACACTTTGAAGTGAATATATTTACTTTGATTTTAGAAGTATTAAAGAGTTAGTTTACCCCAAAATGAAAATTCTGTCATTAATAGGGTGACCATATGTCCTTTTTTCCCTGGACATGTCCTCTTTTTGGACTTAAAAAATTGTGCCGGGATTCCTAAAAAAAAAAAAAAAGTGTCCAGGTTTTGGCTTTTGCTTTCTACAGTCGTCATTCATTGTGTGCATGTTTTAATTAAAGCCTTGCGTGGGACTGTTTTCTTAATCCCGCTCCCACAAACATTCTAATATTGAATATAATTTGCGCCCATCACTGAGTTGCTATCAATATGCGGAGTATTCCGATCGGTTTGGATGCACCTTGTATTGGATATAGGGTTGCCAAATCCACCTTTTTTCCACGGAATAGGGCTAAATTTAAACTGTTGCGGCAGGTTGTTTTTCTCCCATTGGTTAAAAGTTTGAAATATTGCATAAATTCCATTTGACTAAAATGCTTGTATTAAAACATTTTGCAATCTACCTGTGATAGAACTGTTTTAGATATTAGTTTTGTGAAGGATGGCCACTGGGGTAGGAAGCTTTGTAGCTGTGTTTATGATCAATCTGCATAACAGTGACTGTAAAATATGACATATTTTAATACCAAAACTAGGACATAAACGTGTCAGTTGCATTGCTTTCAATCAGGGTCAGAAAGCTCTCATATTTTATCAAAAATATCTTAATTTGTGTTCTGAAGATGAATGACATGAGGGTGAGTAATTAATGACAGAATTTTTATTTTTGGGTAAATTATCCCTTTAAAAACTAGTTTTGTTGGTATAAATATATTGAGGTTGATTCAGTGGTATTAAACAATATTTTTACTCCAGTAAAACTAGTTAGTTTAGATGTTAAGTGCCACTATTATGCATAAAATGCCAATCAGTGTTGGGCATGTTACTTTAAAGTAATTACTTACTAGTTACTTCTCACAAATAGTAACTTAGTAACTGAATTACATCATTATAAAAGTAGCTACTGTTACTTTAAAAAAAATGTTCAGTATGTCAAATAACTTGGATGCCACCAATATTAAATATGTTAAATGAATAAAACATTGCGCACTAATCTACACTATTTTAATGTTGCTGTGGGACAATGTAGAGACACTTTCCAGGGACTAAATATCATGTTATTGGCGTTGCTTCAACCCGCAGAAATGAAAAACATCCCGTGGCAGCACTGTTAACCCTAAAAATACTCCTCATTTTTGATTGTGCAGATAAGAGGTATCATTTGAAACTGCAAAGGGTCTACTTTCTTTCATGTATAGTCATAATAACAACAAAACAATGTGCTTTTGTAAAATAAAGAAAATAAACGGTGTGCTCTCTGCCTGAATCTCAGCGAATACCTGCCTCACAGACATGAGAAATATGTCTAGAAAGCTTGAAATGTCTACCTTTCAATGGAGTAAGTCCCCTCGAAAAGAAATTTTCTCTAAAAGGAAACTGTATGATACCAACACAAGCTCTAGTTGTTCCCTTCCAAACTCATTATCTCTAATGTAATCATGGCCACCCGGGCTCCGCTTTTTAAATGTTCAAATGTTTTAAACATCCACCTGAGCTGCGCGGACATCACCTCTGTAAACAAACATGAACATTCATCAAGTTTATCACGGCTACTTTTCGTTTATGGAAGAAGACGTGCTGAGAGGAATAAGCTAGAATTTACCTCTGAAGAAGAACACAACTATGTGTTCTTCCTATGGCTGAGAGAAAGCCTTTAAAGAGCAATTATAATAACGCCACATTTTATTGTCAGTAACGATAATGCCGTTGTAACGGGAAATTTGATTACTTGTTACTGAAACGCCGTTATTCCCATCACTGATGCCAACATAAACAATGTTATAAATCCGATTGTTTCTACGTCACGTTTATGACCATCAAAAACTACAATTAGTTTCAAACAGGTTTTCCCAAAAACGTTTATCTCCCTTTCAACCCTGGCCCCATCTGCTATTGCTCAGACAAAGAAGTAGTCCCACCTCAAATATATACTTTAGATATATACTTTAGACTTTAGAGTCCCCACTCACTGGTTCTAGAAGTAGAAGTTTTTCCGGAAAAGTTTTTTCCCATAGGGATTAAAAAGAGTCTGTTAAAGCGTTACTAGCCATGAACCAAACCAACCAGCTACGAGGAGAATCACAACATTACAAACTTTGATTTAAAGCAAGAAAGTATATGAAAATCAGACATAAAGACAACGGTACAAGAGTGTGTACTTAGCAGCTTTAATGAGGAAGGGAACTACAATCCCATGAAGCATTGCAAATGACATAATCAATATACAGTATATATATAGACAATATGTTAAGTTCATTGTAAAATATGCATACTGTATAAGACAAATATTTGAGTATTCTTACAGCGTGGGGAGACTCGATTACGTCATTTGCGGTGCTTCATGGCAGTGGGTGGAGCTGTAGATGTATTTTGAAACACTTTGTTTGCTGTGACTCTGATTGGTGGAATTTTCTATAGAGGATGGAGTTTTTAACACAAACTCTGCTATTAAACTTGATGTATATGGTTTCAACAAAACTGATTACCAACATCTGAGGTCACAACAGAGAAGTCTCTGTAGAGAAAATAAATAAAGTTTTTACTTCTGGAACCCGACTGTTGCGCTCTATTGGTCGAGCCAGTAGTTGACATGTCAGACCGCTCAAACAAATATTTTGACAGCACCACAGAGCCTCAGCGTTGCCCTTTTTGTGGAAATCAACCGGCCTACTTGGCTTGCATTTTAAGTCCTGTCGAACTGGTAAAAGTATTTTAAACATCTGAAAAAATGCCAAGATCCTACACACTATTTCTACATAACTTTTTTATATCCAACACTAGCAAAAAGAATAAAAAAATCATTACCGCCTGCGTTTCTGCACAATGTCAATCGGACAGTTGACGGCACACGGGGAGCCGCAAAGATTGACGCTCCGAACTTTAAAAGTGCGGTCAGCGGGTGGAAGAAAGACACAACCAGTTGGCAAACTCATATTTCCCTGTGTCTCTGGCTCCTTTTGCCGCTTCCCTCCAGAAATCAGCTCTTCCTCTCATGTAGTCTGAAACACATGCTTCCCATCGCTGAGTTACTGTGGCAGAAGAACGATGAACACATGGAGCCACGCTGACATGACAGAGTTCCCCCAGTCATCTCGTATTTGCTGTCATCTTTCACTTTTTTTTTTAAAATCACAATCACTCCTTTTAATCCTCATAAACTGATTTTTATAGCCTAAAAAATGATAGAAGGATAACACAAACAAACTTCCAAAGTCACCAAGCGCCTGTCGCTCTCACTTTCTCTCGCTCCCCTCTGGCAGCTCAGACAGCTGAACTCATATACTTGAGTTTACACCAGCATGCTGGCCTCATACGGGTGTGTGTGTGTGTGTGTGTGTGTGTGTGTGTGTGTGTGTGTGTGTGTGTGTGTGTGTGTGTGTGTGAATGTCTGTGTGTGAGTGTCTGTGTTTATGTGTGTTTGTGGGACTGGCAGCTGAACAGTGAGTCACAGCCCATGGAGAGGGCGGAACCACCAGATGACTTACTCAATATTAACTCTTTACTGGAGCGAGACATACTGTAACGCAAGTGCAATTACAGTTAGGCCCTGTGCACATAACTCTAACTCCAAAAGAATGAATATCACTGCATTAGACAAAATATCAAACCAAATGACATTTATTGCAGAGAAACGGCACAAACACGTTTCACTGAAAATATTCTTTGCGAAAAAGAAGTACACTTTAGCACACTTATGGGTATAATATACCTTAGTGCAAACTGAATAATACAACTGTTAATTGCAATTACACGAAAGTATAGTGTAAATGTATATTAAATGCAGTTAAATGAATGAAAATAGACTTTAATGACACTTCTAAATATATATCTGTAATTAAGTTGGCCTGAGAAAGCCAACTTACTGAAATGCTATTTAAACGTATAGTTATTATTCTTCTGAGACTAAAATCTATCTATCAACTTGCTAATCACACTAGAAACATCCTAACAACATGCTAACAACATGCCAATCATGCTAGAAACATACTAGCAACTTGATAATAATGCAGAGAACATGCTAATCATGCTAAAACATGCTAGCAACTTGTTAATCATGCTAAAAACATACAAACAACATACTAGCAACATGTTAGAAACTTGCTAATCATGCTAGAAATATTCTAAAAATAGAAAATAGAAATATTCTATCAACTTGTTAATCATGCTAAGAACATGTTAGCAACATGTAAATCATGCTATAAACATGCTAGTAACATGCTAATAATGGTAGAATTATGTAAACACATGCTAGCAACATGTTTATCATGCTTGAAACATGCTAGCAACATGCTAGTAACATGCTAATAAGTTGCTAATGATGTTAGAATCATTAACAACATGCTAGCAACATGTTAATCATGCTAGAAACATGTAAACAACATGCTAATCATGCTAGAAACATGCTAACAACATGCAGCAGCTTGTTGATCATGTTAGACACAGGCTAGCAACATGCTAATCATGCTAAAAACATAATAGCAACTTGATAATCATGCTGAGAACATGTTAATCATGGTAAAAACATGCTAATCATGCTAAAAACATACTAGCAACATGCTAGAAACTCGCTAATACTAGAAATATGCTATCAACTTGCTAATCATGCTAGAAACATGCTAGCAACATGTTAATCATGTTAAAAACATGCTAAAAACATACAAGCAACATGCTAGAAACTCGCTAATACTAGAAATATGCTATCAACTTGCTAATCATGTTAAAACATGTTAGCAAACGTGTAAATCATGCTAGAAACATGCTAGTAACATGTTAGAAACTTTCTAATCATGCTAGAATTATGTTAACAACATGCTAGCAACATGCTTATCATGCTAGAAATATGCTAGTAACATGCTAATAACTTACTAATGATGCTAGAATCATTAACATCATGCTAGCAACATGTTAATCATGCTAAAATCATACTAGCAACATGTTAGAAACTTGCTCATGCTCGAAATATGCTATCAACTTGCTAATCATGCTAGAAACATGTTAGCAACAGGTAAATCATGTTAGAAACATGCCAGCAACATGTTAGAAACTTGTTAATCATGCTAACAACATGTTAGCAACTTGTTAGTCATGTTAACAATACGCTAGCAACTTGCTAATAATGCTAGAAACATGTTATTAATTTGCTAATCAAGTTAGAAATGGGCTAGAAACACGTTTACCCATGCTAGGACCATGCTAGCAACTTGCTAATCATGCTAACAACACAGTAGCAACTTGCTAATTATGCTAGAAACATACTAACTACATGCTAATCATGCTACAAACATGCTAGCAACTTGCTAATCATGTTCGAAACATACTAGCAACTTGCTTTTAAACTTTTAAAAAATGTTATACTTTTAAACTTCTTACACTTTTTCAACTTCTTTAAACTTTTCAAACTTTCTGGTCCGGCCTCCCTTAAGCCAACTTAAAGATTGTCTTGACAAACTTTTTTTTATCTAGTTATAATAATAAAATTGTATATTAGAACATTTCAAATATATTAACTGTACATTTAATATTGAATACATTATAATCTAATACTTTTACATGAGCTTTATTTGTAAACAATAAAATAAGCGTACTTCTTTAAAACACTACAAAAGATCAAACATCTTTTAACATCAAACTTTAAAACTTTTAATTCTACATAATAACAAAGTGCACTTTTTAAAGTGTGTTTAAGTTTGTTAAGAAAGATTGTCATGAATGTGTCTCTCTTTAAGGACACTTAAGTGGACTTTTATTTAATATTATCTTTTTTTTAATATATTGTTTTAAATATACTAATGGATCATGTACTGTCATGAACATGCATCGAAGACTGACATGAAAGAGAGGAAATAGCTTCATAACATTATGGTTGAACCACTGATGTCACATGGACTATTTTAATGATGTCCTTACTACCTTTCTGAGCCTTGAATGTGTCAGTTGCATTGCTGTCTATGCAGGGTCAGAAAGCATTTGGATTTCATCAGAAATATCTTAATTTGCGTTCTGAAGATGAACGCAAGGACTGTCCACAGGACTGAATCTGATCTCTGCTCAAATCAGGGTAAATATTTACTCATTCTCTCGTGTTGTGGGGGTTTGAGCGGTGGCTCTCTCACAGGCCCTTCACATACGTCACATACATGCACTCTCACCAAATCTATTACAAGAATTGATTCCAGACTGCGACAATGAAATGGATGCTGACATAATATATTCAGTCCCTGACTCAGATATTATATATATGTATATATAAAATATTCAGACTGTGAGTTATTCAATATGAAAAACCCTGTCAGTTTTATCAGGCAAGAATATTAATGTGGGAGTGACTTGTTTAGAGACTTGTTTCTCTTTGTTGTTTATTACAAATTTGTTTTAGGCACATTGCTAGAATATTCTGATCACTGTATTTCAGTACTGTTTATGTACTATTATAGTATTTATTATCATATATATACAGATTTCATTTTAATTCCAGATTCATTTCATTCATTTCAAGTTTTTTTATTTTGTCATTTATATGAATTTTTGTTTTCTTTTAATATTTCTGTTTACCTTTATTTTTATTTTTAGTTTTAATATTGGTCATTTTAGTACTTTAACTTTTTTTTTTCATTTTTAGTTAGCTAAAAACTGTAAATATTTCACCTTATATTTATATTTTATGTAATTTCAGCTTTATTTCAAATAACAAAAATTATTTTAGTTGTAGTAATTTTAGTACTTCAGCTTATTTCAGTTAGTTGAAAAGGCAACATTTCTAATTTAATTATTAAGTTTAAATATTTAATCTGATTTAAGCTTATCTTTGTATTTTATTTGATATAAAAATTGTTTTTAATAGTTTTAGTTTTAGTAATGTTTGTACTTCAACTTGTTTTATTTCAGTTACATTTCTAATTTAATATTTTAATTTTAAAAAATTAATCTTATTTAAGTTGTCTTTATATTTTATTTTACCTCTATTTTAAATAACAAAAATGATTTTTAATAGTCTAGTTTTAGTACTTTTTGTGCTTCAACTTGTTTCATTTCAGTCAGCTGAAAATGCAACATTTCTAATTTAATTTTTTAAGTTTGAATATTTCATCTTTATTAAGTTTATCTTTGTATTTTATTTTGCAGTTATTTTAAATAACAAAAATGATTCTTAATAGTTAAGTTTTAGTACTTGTTGTGCTTCAACTTGTTTTATTTCAGTCAGCTGAAAAGGCAACATTTCTAATTTAATATTTTAAGTTTAAATATTTCATCTTATTTAAGTTGTCTTTATATTTTATTTTACCTCTATTTTGAATAACAAAAATATTTTTAAGAGTTTTAGTTTAATTTTAGTACTTTTAGTAATTATTTCATCTTATATTTATGCTTTAGATAATTTCAGTGTGGTTTCAAGTAACAAAAACATTTTTTAATAGTTTTAAGTTTTTTTAGGTTTAAGTATTTAATCCTATTATTTAAAAAAAAAAACATAAATAAATGCTTTTTAATAGTACTCTCTAGATATGACTTGAGTTCCTCTTTTAAATCTATGGAGTATTTATATATTTCTTTATTTAAATTAAAATGTTTGACTATTTATGCAAGCATAAAATAAAAATCTATTTGCTTATAACAATAAATCACCTCCTCTCACGATTTCAGATATAATTCAGGTCCAGAGGACAAACTGTGAATTCTCCACACTTCTTCTGAGCTTTTTCTCAAATGAAACAAAAATATCTTTTGTTGAATTCAAAATAAGCCTTCGGTGAGACTGCAGATCATGTTCAGTCTCTCTCTCTCTCTTTCACACACATACTTACAAACCCATAAAAGAGCTACAGGAGTGAGGCTTAATAATCAAGCCCTAATGGATCAGACAGACATTTACATTTATGATAGCTGGAAAGCAAATCTTATTTGTTGAAATCAAAGCACCTTAGATATTAATGTATGAATAGTGTGAAACTGTGAATAGGATCAACAGTGGTCTCTACTATGCAACTACCAAAGACACAGAGCTATGTAAACACACACACACCTACAAAAGTTTATCTTTCCACATGCAATAAATTCCCAAAAGACCGCTCATTCTCCTGTGTGTGTGTGTGTGTGTGTGTGTGCGCATATCACAGTGTCTCTGCTTACTATTCTTTATGAACTGATGGTGGCTAAAACTCTCAAACAAAACCATCAAGTCCAGGCAGTTCACACAAAGCAAATATTCATTATTTGGCCAGAAGGGGGCAGCCACACATTGAGAACTGTATCCTCAGAAATCACACACCTGTTTTACAGAACTAGACTGTGCAAAGGATGTCTGTAACACCTAAATAAATTACATTTTTAACTAGTGTTCATTCAAAATTTATTAAATGTGTTTATTTATCCTGAAAACGTTTCTTCTTAATTTCGCATTTGTATTCTCTTGCATTCCTAACAAGCCTCCATGTGTGCGGTTGCCAGATTCCAAGAGTTTAACCCTCCCAATCAAAGCATTTTCCATGATTTTTTTAATTAATCTTTCCAAACTGGCAACCATGCGCACACACTCTTTCTACATTCAGTGTTGCCAAGTTCGTGGTTTTCCCGCACAATTGGGCTTTTTCTAAAATGCAGTAGCGGGAAAAAGTTCAGAGCGGGTTGCGTTTTTTTTTTTGGGCTACTTTTATAATGTACTGCGGCTGCCTAAAGAAACATATTACTATGATATACTTCTCAAAGTAATATTACTGTTATTTGTAAGAAATATCATTCAAGATATTTTTTTTTCATCCATGTTTTATATTAAACACAATGTTTTGTTGTGCAGCATCTTATTTCAGAAAAAATTTAATGTTTTGTTGTAAATTAATTGTTATATAGGCTATTATCCTATATTTGAAGTTTTTTTTAAGATCGAAAAATTGTTAAACGTTTATTAATCCATTAAATTTGACATTTTTTTGAGATACATTTGTATTAAATGACACAAAATGAATAAAATGGAAAACAGAATTTAGGGAAAAATAAAAATGAAAAGGTGGTAAATTAAAAGTTTTTTATTTAATTTGAATTCAATTCAATTAATAATTCAATTACTCATTCATTATGACTGCTAAATGAATATTTTGATAAATACTGATATAGTATAATATGGAAAAAATATTGTCATAATATTTCTGGCCATATCGCCCAGCCCTAATTTTAAAAGTTATCATGAAAAGTACTGAAAATTAAAATGAAAATCAGTTAAAGAAAAAAGTACAAACAAATACAGATTCAGTAATTAAAAATGCACATATATAGCCTAAACAAGTCTTGCTAAAATGAAAAACATAGAATAAATAAAAATTATTATTTTATTTATGTATTCATTTATTTTAAGTGCATTAAAGTGTTTGGACGTGGCAAAAATTGGGATAGTTTTTATACTTTTTGTGTGGGTTTTGAGTAAGCTTTGGGCTGGATTTTTTTCTGGGAACTGGCAACCATCGCAGAAAAGGCGCTAATGAGCTGAAAACATTGGAAAACATGCAAGTTTGAGATATTCAGTTACAATAAAAGTGGAATATGGCCAGTATGTTTTCTTTCACAGGGTTGTTTGAGGTTTTTGTTGTAACTAAATCTGTAAGCACATGCAACTTCATTCTGTCATCATTTTTTATTTGAACGTCATACGACAGTAAAATAATTCTTAAATGACTATAAAGTATTTTCACAAACTGAACTAAACGAAACTTGCATATTTTGCTGATTATTGCTGCAGAAAATGCCCAATTATTGTCATGTTTTGTGCCCGGAAAAACATTTGGAGTACTATACACTGCCAAAAGTTATAACAAATCAAGCAGAAGAGTACAAATTGAACCAGGATTTCCAGGGCAAGAATCTTGATAACATTCGTGTTTGTTCTCATCATTTCCAGTCAGCTAGGTAAAAAATTAGGCAAATATCTGAATAAATACTGCTCATACGTATATTAACTTAGTTTAAAATATTGTGCCCTTTCCTGCTTACTAAGTCCTTCTTTATATCATTTAGCAGCTTCCACAATTTTTTTCTGTGGTTTAGACAGTATTCAGTACATTAACTAACTGTGCAATCCATCCTGTTGTTTACGTCTGAGTATAGCCAATATAATATAGCCATCCGAGTATCTAACTAAATCATGCCGTAAGTGCAAACCCTCTATACTTGTAATTAATAACAGGAAGAGAGAGCTAACTGCTAGCATCTTCATTCATCTCAATGGAATCTGCTCAGCAACTGCTCTTTTTTCAAACTGTGACTCAGTTTTTACCAAGAAATAAGCATTGTATTCTCTAAACATTTTTTGTGCAACCAAACAACCTGTCTAAATGCAAATGCCACCATAAACAAAACACTATTTTAGTTACTGACTGACTAGCCAGTGAGGCAGCTAAGTTCACTTCAGACACAGTCTGTGTATGCTTGAAGTTGAAGCAAATCATTACAGCTCCTTCACATCATTTGATATTTATCCAAAGCAACATACAATTGCCCTACTGTACTCCTAATAAATATTTTTGGTGCAGTATGCAAATGTCCACGCCACTAAGAGAACCGTTTTGCCAAACACAAGTCTCACATGGCCAGACCTCTGACTGCAGTACAAAGTCTGGCCCACATTTGCAGCCGATTTTGGCCAAGAACCGCCCACTTAGACAGGAAGAAGCTCACTGATGAAGAAACCTATTTTTCAGTTCATCTAAAAAAAAAATTATACTCCAATAAGAGATCGTCTCGATAAAAGACATTGCTGGTCCAAAATGTCACAGAAAACAAAACAAACGAGAGTAGGTTTAAAGGAATAGTTCAACCAAAAATGAAAATTTGTCATTATTTACTCACCCTCATGTCGTTCCAAACCAGTAATATAACAAAATATAACAAATCCTTACTATCTTTCTGATCCTTAAACATTTCAGTTGTGTTGCTGTCTATGCAGAGTCAGAAAGCTCTCAGATTTCATTATCAAAAATATCTTAATTTGTGTTCTGAAGATGAATGAAGGTCTTACGGGTTTGGAGCGACATCAGAGTAAGCAATTACTGACAGAAAGTGTAATAAGCATTGATTACTTCAGACATGGCATGTTTACTTGCTAATAGTTGTCATGGTTGGTACCAATACCAGTAAAATTTCAATTTCAGTACCATAGCAAAAATATGCACATCTATTGCACTTACACTGCAAAACATGGTACAGTGGTGTGAAAAAGTGTTGGCTCCCTAAATGATTTTTCATTTTTTTGCATGTTTGTCATACTTTGATGTTTCAGATCATCAAACAAATTTAAATATTAATCAAAGATAACACAAGTAAACATTACATGCAGTTTTTAAATGAAGGGTTTTTTTTTATGAAGGGGAAAAAAATCCAAACCCACATCATGTTGAGATCCAAAGAAATTCAGGAACAAATGAGAAAGAAAGTAATTGAGATCTATCAGTCTGGAAAAGGTTATAAAGCCATTTCTAAAGCTTTGGGACTCCAGTGAACCACAGTGAGAGCCATTATCCACAAATGGCGAAAACATGGAACAGTGGTGAACCTTCCCAGGAGTGGCCGGCCGACCAAAATTACCCCAAGAGCGCAGCGACGACTCATCCAAGAGGTCACAAAAGACCCCACAACAACATCTAAAGAACCGCAGGCCTCTCTTGTCTCAGTTACGGTCAGTGTTCATGACTCCACCATAAGAAAGAGACAAGTAAAAGTTCCAAGACGAAAACCACTGCTGAGCAAAAAGAACATAAAGGCTTGTCACAGTTTTGTCAGAACTCATCTTGAGTTTTGGGAAAATACTCTGTGGACTGACGAGACAACTTTTTGGAAGGTGTGTGTCCCATTACATCTGGCGTAAAAATAACAGCATTTCAGAAAAAGAACATCATACCAACAGTAAAATATGGTGGTGGTAGTGTGATGGCCTGGGGCTGTTTTGCTGCTTCTGGACCTGGAAGACTTGCTGTGATAAATGGAACCATGAATTCTGCTGTCTACTAAAAAATCCTGAAGGACAATGTCCGGCCATCTGTTGGTGACCTCAAGCTGAAGCGAACTTGGGTTCTGCAGCAGGACAATGATCCAAAACACACCAGCAAATCCACCTCTGAATGGCTGAAGAAAAACAAAATAAAGACTCTGGAGTGGCCTAGTCAAAGTCCTGACCTGAATCCTATTGAGATGCTGTGGCATGACCTTAAAAAGGTGGTTCATGCTCGAAAACCCTCCAATGTGGCTGAATTACAACAATTCTGCCAAGATGAGTGGGACAAAATTCCTGCACAGCGCTGTAACAGACTCATTGTAAGTTATCGCAAATGCTTGATTGCAGTTGTTGCTGCTAAGGGTGGCCCAACCAGTTATTAAGTTTAGGGGGCAAACACTTTTTCACACAGGGCCATGTGGGTTTGGATTTTGTTTTCCCTTCATAATAAAAAACTTAATTCAAAAACTGCATGTTGTGTTTACTTGTGTTATCTTTGATTAATATTTCAATTTGTTTGATGATCTGAACAATTAAAGTGTGACAAACATGCAAAAAAATAAAAAATCAAGAAGGGGGCCAACACTTTTTCACACCACTGTATATCACAAAGTCATACATCGCAAATTCAAATTTAGTCTGTATTTTAATACAGCTTTCACTTCCAAAACTTTGCAGTATGCAGCAGCATGAAACATAAAACTTGTATTCAAATTATGTCAGGTTACGTACAGAAACCAAGCACAGAGTGCTCCCTTTATAATCAAATCAGATCAGCCACAGCACAAGCTCTTCGACTCACTCCCGTTATAATAAAAATATGCTCACTCATATCTTTAATCAGATATTCCAACATTCATTAAACCAACAGCGCTCCAACAGTGTTATTAAAACATGGTGTCCTCAAATGCAGGCTGGGCTCACGTGCACTGTGACGTCTGCACATCTGGAAGAAATTGAAGTTCACAGAAGAGTTTAGAATCACACCGGCCCTAAAAATAACTCAGCACTCTGCAGAAGTTTAAGCAATAACTGGCCACATGATATTGACTGCTATTACACTGCTTTTGCATGCGTTGCAGATGTAAACAGTCAGGGCTAAAGACGTGATCAATAAAGAATGTTTATGTAGTTAATGTTAATGCTTTGTTGACATGTCCATCACACATGAAACACACAGCCCAAATTTGCATTTGTTTTGCATTGCGCAGAACAGCAGACTCGACTCCAGAGCAAGATACAATTGATCTGACATCATCACCAACCCCAAACTATGGATAAACACTTATCGAGGTATACAATACTCAAATACATGCAAATAACATCAGGCAACGAGTGTTGGAGAGTAACAACCTGAAAGTAGCTATGAAAGGAGCTCAGTAGTTTCAAAACTGTGTAGTCATTTCAATATTTTATTGTAATTAATATTTATTGTATATTATATTGCACATACACTTTAGAACCAAGCGACGTGAGGTAAAAATCAAATGCCTCTTTACTAATCTAAACATAAACAAAATTAAAATGTTTTTTTAAGGGCATTAACGGAATAAATCAGTTGTCAGCTGTGTTTAGTCGTGGCACAAATTAGGCTAGTTTTCATACTTTTTGTGTGGGTTTTGAGTAAGCTTTTGGCTGGATTTTTTTCTGGGACCTGGCAACCCTGTCTACATTGCGGAAAAGGCGCTAATGAGCTGAAAACATTGGCAAACATGCACGTTTGAGATATTGAGATATTCAGTTACAATAAAAGTGGAATATGGCCAGTATGTTTTCTTTCACAGGGTTGTTTGAGCTTTTTGTTGCGACTAAATCTGTAAGCACATTATGCAAGTTCATTCTTTGATCATTCTTTTAATTTGAACGTCATACGACAGTAAAATAATTCTTAAATGACTATAAAGTATTTTCACAAACTGAACTGAATGAAACTTGCATATTTTGCTGATTATTGCTGCAGAAAATGGCCACTTATTGTCATGTTTTGTGTCCGGAAAAACATTTGGAGTACTATACACTGCCAAAAGTTATAACAAATCAAGGAGAAGAGTAAAAATTGAAACAGGATTTCCAGGGCAAGAATCTTGACAACATTCATGTTTGTTCTCATCATTTCCAGTCAGGTAGGTAAAAAATTAGGCAAATATCTGAATGAATACTGCTCATACGTATGTTTACCACCTATTAACTTTAGTTTGTCACAATATTGTGCCCTTTCCTGCATACTAAGTCCTTCTCCTTCACCATTTTTTATGTGGTTTAGACTACATAAATCAGCAGAACAATGTATTCAGTAGTACATTAACCGTGCAATCCATGCTGTTGTTTACATCTGAGTATAGCCAATATGGCCGTGTATCCGAGTAACTGACTTATGTTATTAAATGCATATCCTCATTGATATTGTGCCTAATAATATATTTATATTATTTATATTTGCTGGCTAATTTTTCATTATTGGCTTAAAGGGTTAATTCACCCCAAAATGAAAATCAATCATTATTTACTTCTTTTAAACCTGTATATGTGTTTATTTGTCTGTTGAACATAAAAGAAGGTATTTGAAGAATGTGTATAAATAAACTGTTGCTGTTGTTGTTGAAAAAGTTACTATGGAAGTCTATAGGGACCACAAACTGTCAATCTTCAAATCTTTAAAATATCTTCTTTTGTGTTCAGCAGAAACTCACACAGGTTCGGAACAACTCGAAGATGAGCAAATGATGACAGAATTTACATTTTTGGGTGAACTTAGGGGATCGAACACAGATCTTGACAAATGATCTGAACATGAGACATCCAAGACGGAAATCTTTACAGCTGTTTGAACTGCTGAGACTCTCCATCTCCTGTGAAATGTGCCAAAGCAATAAATCTGAACTGCACTCAACGGAGGAACTCAGTTTTTACAGCCCTGCAGCGACAGAAGACTCTTAGATATTGTGTTCACCCTGCAGTTGACCTGCCCAATCTGACTTTAGCAATCGAATTAACATATTGTGACAAAGCAGATCCAATGTAACTTCATTTGTAGCAATAAAAATGGTGCCACATGTTGACTGTGCATACACCTGGGGAGAATCTGCAAAATGTTAATTATTTTACTAAAATAAGTGGGACCATAAAAATGCACGTTAGATATTTACATATAGTCCACAAGAAAAAAATTAATTTATAAAAAACATCCCTTTTCAAAAGTTTACATACACTTGATTCTTAAAGGTCCCATATTGTCAAAATCGAAATTTCCTGGCTTTTTCCATGATAACTGAGGTCTAGGGGCTATGTAACTACCATATGAGTTTCAAAACAGTCAATCCACAGCAAACTGCACACAGCCTGCTTAAAGTAGCTGTTCATTTTCACGAGCCGCTGTGACTTCCGTAACGATGTGACATCCGATCTACTCAAGTCACCGCCCCGAGCGCCAACCACCGTCCCACCCTCCTTTTGTCAAACCCAGACAACAACGCATCCATTCCATTGTTGAGCAACAACAACACGAAAACAAGTGGAGAAAACCCTGTTCAGTCAATAGATGTCGAAACTTATGGCGTTCATCCCGGCTCAAAAACATGACGCTGTAACGTGCACTCGTCTCACTGAACGTCTCACTGACGTCTTAATTTTTTTTTTTTTTTTTTTGCTATTAAATCAATTCATTTTAAGACGCAGACGAGACGTAGACGTGACGTAGACGTCACGCAGACGTCACGTAAATCACGTGTGGCAGTGAAGTGTCGAGCCAGACGTCACGCGTGATTCACGTGTAGCAGTGAAGTAATTTATTTATTTTTTCGCGAACACGTATCATAACACGCTGCTCACACGGCTCAGTGCAGTGTGTGAGCCAATGCACAGTTTACTTGCCCTTCATTCATTCCTCTCAATGAACGTGACATCTGCGTCTGACTTGTAACGTGACGTCTGCGTCTGTCTCTCTCTCTCTTTTTTTTTTTTTTTGCAGTTCCAAGCATCTTTTTCCCGATTAACTTATACATTAATTACGTGCATATTATTTTTTTTTCAAGATAACAAAGTATACAAGTCTATAAGTGCTGCTGCTCCGATTTGATTGTTATTTTATAGCAATAGCAGGAGGATTCCTCAACAATGATAATGCACATATGTTATAGGCCACGGTCTGTTTTTTTTTATAGTATAGGCCAAATAAAATCCATGAGCCAGCACGTTTCAGTGACCTATACATAAGACTCGCTGTTTTTAAT
>NC_133380.1:33150497-33229382 GCF_049309525.1 Garra rufa | reverse complement strand
GTCTATTTTCTTTCCTAAAAAGACGAGTTTATGAGTTAGCCTTATAGAGCTGGTTCACCCTCCGCCTATGACGACTTGCCTAAAATAAAATCTATAGATATTAAGGAGTTCAAGCATATCAAAATGTTAAACGTTGAACACATCTGTGCGCTCTTAGACTCATATATTTATCTTCATAGTGGAGGCTAGTGCGCGCTTTACTAGACATGGAGGAGCAAGCGCGAACACTTGCATTGCAAACATCTTAAAATACGCCGACTTTTTTTTGCACGTAAAGGTAAGAGTAATCGGCTACATTATTCGTAACTGTAAAGGATCTATGTGTATTTGCGTGCATGCACTCACAAACAATATCAACAAATTGTTGTGCTTTTTCTATTTAAAAAAAAATAAAGAGGATGGGCTCTCTTGTTCAGGAACAGGAATCTTTAGGCAATCTTTAGCCTTTTATGTGCGCTTGATCGTGGATTTGTGGAACTCCTGAAAATGCGCTGAAGGCGCGCTCACTGGTGCCCGCTGGGCTCGGGCAGGGCTCTGGTCACTTGTATTAGGTTTGTGTCTATTTTGATGAGTAAGCTTATTATTTTGTAAAAAAAAAAAAAAAAAGGCCACTATTAAGTATATATATTTAAGTGTCTTAGTTTCTTTTGATATCAGCTAAGTTGACGCATCCTTTCCGTGAGCCAACCAGGGGTCTAGAAATGACGCGCAGGCTTCTGCTCCCGCCTACCGTGCAGAGTTCAATAGTTCGGAAAAGTGTATGGATGCAAGCTGTACTGTGATGACTTTTCTTTGCTAAAGTTGTGTGTGTGCGTGCCTGCCTATTAAAAACAGACACATGCAAGCAGGGCCGGAGTGGGACTCCTTTTCAGCCCTGGAGTTTCAAGCCTTAGACCGGCCCACTTTAGTTCACGACTGACTATATTAAAATGACATCATTTCCAATTCAGTGCAAATACAGTAGCCTAAGTGTTGCTTCACAGTGAAGATTTATTTGAACAGTTAACACAATATAATGTTTAACAGTATCAGTATCTATTTTCTGTTAGAATTAGTGCTCATAAATATCCAAACCTTGAAATGAAAAAATATCAAATAAATACAAATGTATATTAAGCTATATGTATAAAATAAAGATTAAAATAAAATGTATTAAACTTTCTAATGACACTATCATGTCTTTTTCAAGTAAACAGCTGCTTTATAAGTTCAAATATTTTTCATAAATGAGAACATTAAAGGGTAAATGTCTAACACTATTCTTTTAAACATCACAATGTCCTTTTCTGCAATATCTGAATATATATTCTGTGCAAAATTGTTCAGTCCTTAAACACAAATAAAGAATAGAACAAGTATTGCACTGTCCTACCTGCCCATTCTAGTGTGTTGGGCTCATGACTGGTGCTTGGTAATGTTACGGGGCCTGGCTCTTCACTCTTAGCAGCAAACTGGACTAGAGGCTGCTGCTGCTGAAGAGCAACAGTACAAGAAAAGGTTTGATACATAAACATGAACGGTGATTTGCAGACATCGTTGTTTTGCACTGCTCCTAACTAGCTTGACGTTAACCAGGGGCGGACTGAGACAAAATTTCAGGCCGGGAAATCTCACACTTATCCAGGCCATCCCACACCAAAATTTGAAACCCTGGACAACAATATTTTTCATCATCACATAAAGAAAAGTTTAAATCAACTGGGTAAAATAATTAAATGCTATCTCTTGAACTTCCAATTTGCCTTTTAATCTCTTTTAATCTCTCTGTCTCTCATGTGTTTACTTTTTAAACAAATTTTCTTGTATCTGTCACTTTTTTCATAAACACATCTCGACCTTTACAACCACCTATACAGTACAGATCTAAGGTTGGTCTTTTTTAAAGAAGACAATCAGCAGATTATTGCAGAAATACTGAGACCTTTTTAAAGACATGTTTTTGTCAAGATTGTAAAAAGTTGTGATTTTGTAAAATGACACTTGACATTGCTGCTAAGGGTGAGGAGACAGCCACCAGAATGGTTCTTGAGCTTCTAAGCTTTCAAAATTATATATAATTTATGATTAGTACTAAAACATTTGATAGAAAAAAGGGCAACAGAAAAAAGAGGGCCACTACATTAGGACCATGTGTTATTGTCGTAATGTTAAAATTAAAACAACAAAAATTAGCTACATCTTGAATATATCTTTATTAAAAAATCTTAAAACTAAACATGTTTTGCATTATCATGGGTCATGTTTGGCCCTAAGGAAAATTAACCATGATATTATTGAGCCTATGGTAAACATAGTAACCATGTTTTTTTGGGGGTTTTTTTAGGATTGATTCCCATTAGTATAATCATAATTTTATACCATGGTGAAAGTATAGTGTAGCAAAACCATTGTATATTGTATAATTATTGTATAGCTATAGTAAACATGTTTTGTAAAACCACAGTTAATTTTTATAAGGGTTGCTCCCTAAACCTGTTTTAAAACGATATTTTTTATAGATTAACATTTGTTAGCAGTTCAATACTTAAGTAAACAAAGACAAAACTACAATAGTCTGTTTACAGATGTAACAGACCTGCGCTTTAGGTCCTAAACAGGACAGATTTGTCTCTCTGCTCCACCTGGGCACTTCTACTTCAGTCTCGCGTCGTTTTGGCGGACGGCGGACGCGCGGATGCGCGGAGCGCGCGCGAGACGAAACGCGTGCCAGTCAAGACTAACCGATTTATGATTTATTAGAGTTTTATTATTGAATGGCTAATTCTGAAATAACCACTTTAGTACATTAGGCCGGCAACAAAAACAACAACAACAATATTAAATAATAATAATAAAAATTGGAGGGTAGCGGGCCAAAAATTCTCCCGATGGACAGTCCGCCCCTGGCGACTGCTGTGAGTGCAGGCAGCTAGGGACACCGGCCCTCGCGGCCAAAAAAACGGACCGGCCCACCGGGAATTCTCCCGGTCCTCCCGATTAGCCAATCCGGGCCTGCATGCAAGCTTGTGGTGACAATAAATGGGTTATTCCCCCAGAAGTCTCTGACCGGACGCTTTGTGGTGGATCTGTTATCAACCGGCATATTCAATTAAAAGAGATGAGCTATAAGTAGCCACTAATTTTTACATATTTCTTGTCAGTTTTAAATGTAATTTTGAAAGCCATTTTAAATATAATTTTAAGAGAAGAGAAAAGAAAACAAAGACAGTCTTGATCTGGTAACCAATACCCTAAATAAATGGATGAACTGCAATAATACAGAGAAACGCATGAACAGAAACGGTAAAATACAGATTCTGCTGAGAGTTTTGTTGTTGTTGTTGTTGTTTTAAGCCATATCAAAGCATACAGCCCCACACATGACATGCAGGGAAAAAAAAGTCAGCAGGAATTCGTTTTCTTATTTTACTAAATTGAGTGCATGAATATTCGTTACCTCAATTTAATGTCGTGCACACGACATTGCTAAATTGTGACAAGGATTTAGTTAAATCAAAGCAACGAACGAATTAAGCCTGAATTAATCAATGATGGCCAACCCATTGATCGCAATCGTCTGTTAGACCTGAGACTGTTGCTGTAAAATAAAAAAATAAAATAAAAAATAAATAAAAAATTCAGTATAGGCCTTCCTGAAAAAAATACATAGTTAAATTTTTTTCAAACGCCTAACTTTTTTTCATCTTCTTTGCTTTAATTTGCGTTTAAAACATAATACAATTCTTTGAAAAAAAGAGCGACACTTAGCCTATCTTATTGTTCTTTTATTTATTTTTTCCATTTTTTAAAAAAATTGAATATTTTTACTCAGCAGTAATTTTGTATTGATAAGATGTCTATATTATGAAAAATAATATGCAATATTAAATCAATAAATCCAGTTAAAATGCAGAAAAATATTAAGCAGCACAACTGCTTTGATTTTTTTTGTATAATTCTGTCAGATCATCTGTCAAACAAACTTTGGTGAAACTATAAAACTTATAACGTTTACAAATGCAATCTTTTGTATTGGTCTAGAGACTCCTAGTGGTAAATACATGCTAGAACATCTTTTTAGGGCAGACGCAGACGTCACGCAGACGTTCAGGCAATCGAACTGTAGTTTGGCAGACGCAGACGTCACGTTCGGCAGACGCAGACGTCACGTTCGGCAGACGTAGACGTCACGTTCGACAGACGTAGACGTCACGTTCAGTGAGACAAGTGCACGTTGCAGCGTCATATATTTGACCCTGGATGAACGCCATAGAAACTACATCATTGCACAGGCTTCAGAACAATGTGAATATAAGAGACCACTGGCACGTCGTCAACTTCAGCCTCTTTCACACAGCGATTCCGGTAAATACACGGATAATGTTTCCCATGATTTGTTCCGGAATTGTTTAATTTGGTTCATTCACAGTTGTTTTCCGGAATCTGTGCGTGCTTTACACACAACCCATAAAGACATGTGACGTTTGGATGTGAGATGTAATGCAACGCGTACGTTTCACTAAACTGAAACTAACCTGAACAAACTGTGCTTCAGCGCTGATAGTGAGGAGCTGGCTCTGTCTGATCGCCGCTTCATTCCACTTTGCACATATTTTTTGTCGTGAAGAGTCGCAGGGTAACGTGCATCACTACAACACTGCCTTTATGGTTCTGGCTTTTGTTCACACAGCGCTCGTTCCCGTAATTTTCCAGAATCAGCGCGCATTGTGAAAGGGGCTTTACTAAAGCAACAGTTATGTAGCTTACTGCATTCGGTGTTTGGAAAAGAAAAAAACATTAATGATAATTCTGAAATATCCTGTTGAGTATCAGCAGGCTAGGCTCTCTCTATGGCTCTGAGCTCGCTTACAGCATACATGACCATAGTTACCTGTGATTGGCCTGGCTGTGCGTCACTCAGAAAACAACAGGCCAATCAGAAGAGAGGCTCATGAATATTAATTAGATGGGCCAAAATCGACCTGTTTTTGACAGAGCTCCTAAAAAAGGAGCTGTAAAAATATATTGAGATGGATTTTGGCACTTATACCGCAAATATATATTCTTAAGGACATCAACAACTAAAATAAACCTCCAGAAATGTGTACAATATGGGACCTTTAATACTGTGTTGTTACCTGAATGATCCACAGCTATTTTTTCTTTCAATTTTTTGTTTAGTGATAGTTGTTCATGAGTCCCTTGTTTGTCCTAAACAGTTAAACTGCCCGCTGTTCTTCAGAAAAATCCTTCAGCATTTAAAAGGTTTCCAACAATGACTGTATAATTTTGAGATCCATCTTTTCACACTGAGGACAACTGAGGGACTCATATGCAACTATTACAGAAGGTTCAAACGCTCACTAATGCTCCAGAAGGAAACACAATGCATTAAGAGCCGGGGGTGAAAACTTAAAAGATCTTTAAAGATCTGGGTAAATTTAACCTATTTTGTCTTCTGGGAAACATCTTCTGCAGCCCCTGCAGGGCAATACTACTGTTCAGGACTTATGAACAGCTATCACTAAACAAAAACAGCTGTGGATCATTAAGCTAAGAACACAGTATCAGAAACCAAGCGGATGTAAACTTTTGAAAGGGATGATTTTTTATAAATTAAACTATTATTTACTTCTTATTTAGGTCAGTACTAAATAAACAATAACATGCATTTTAACATGCATCCCTCTTATTTTGGTAAAATAATTAACATTTTGCAGATTCTGGGGGTGTAAACTTTGACTTCAACTGTAAGTAACTTTCAACTTCATCTAGCAGTCATTAAAGTATGCTTAATATCTGATAGCATTTAACAATAGACACTCTACTGACAATAAGTAAGGCTATAAGTAAGTTACTTATAGTAGAATGTCTAAAGTATCGAAATAAAGTGTAACCGTAAGAATCAATGAAACTATTTTCTGTCATAATCTGTAGTAGTTGACCGAACATACCCAATGCAAGAGTGTCGTCTCCGAGATGAGCCACTATTAAAGAGTGAACTCCTCCTGTGGATTCGAGGATCCTTGTGCGTCATTTCAAAAAGCTCTGGAGACAACTTTAAGTCTTGGTGTTTCACCAGCACTTCGTAAAAAGAAACATCCTCAGCGTTTCAATCTATGCTAAAACTCAACCAAGTGAACAGACAGATGAAGATCTTGAGTCTGAACAAAAGTCTTACACCTTAGTCCAAGACATATATATATAGGACCTCATCATTAGGAACGTGGAGACTATCTCATGTAGACCATCCTCCACAGCTGATGCTTCTTCTTCAGCATGTCAGATAAGGTTATTCAGAAACTCCATTTACTTCCTAAAACTTGCTTTCATAATTCAGTTATAAAACTCACAAGCTTATTATGTCTCTCTCCTGTGAGCAGTAAAAAGAAAAGCAAAACTGCACCGCACCAGCCTGTAAACTTATTATTGGACTCCCTGGGGACGCAGTTTAGAGGTTCAAGGTCCCGCTAAGTTTCCATATTAGTGTTTCTTTGGCTAAATGTTGGATGGGCGGGAAGAAACAGGAGAAAAGAAAGAGAGAGGGGGAGGTACAGCGCATTGAGCCTGGAGGGTGGTGTGCGGTCACACGCTGCAGCATTTCATATACATGTGTGTTGTGAATTGTCTGCCATGGGTGGCTCCTGTTTGCCCGCCAACACCATCAGAGTGAGACGTGAACACACACACATGGCATGAAGCGATAACAGCATACTCTAACAGCGGGTGTTGTTCTGACATGCATATGTTATTGTCTGCATACTTGATTTTCATCACTCACTCATTTCTTCCGTTCTAAGTCGATGTAAACTTTTAGAACTTTAGCTCTGCAATACATACAATCTTGAGTTCATAACTCTGTCCAATTGTGACCCTTGGACCACAAAACCAGTCATGAGTGGGTATATTTGTAGCAATAGCTAAAAATACATTGTATGGGTCAAATGATGCCAAAAATCATTAGGATATTTAGTAAAGATCGTGTTCCATGAAGATATTTTGTAAACTGCCTACCATATCAAAACTTAATTTTTGATTAGTAATATACATTGCTAAGAACTTCATTTGGACAACTTTAAAGGCGATTTTCTCAATAATTAGATTTTTCGCACCCTCAGATTCCAGATTTTCAAATAGTTGTATCTGGGCCAAATATTGTCCTATCCAAACAAACCATACATCGTCATTAAAAAAATGACCCTTATGACTGGTTTTGTGGTCTGGATCAGTAGTGTGATTTAGAAGTACATCCAATGACTGGTGTTTGAGTCCATAAATTTATCATAGTATTGAAATTTGTCAACTGGTTTTGGACTATCGTCTCTATCGTGGTCCGTGTTGGGCACATACCTTTAAAAAAGTAATTAGTTATAGTTACTAGTTACTTCTCACAAATAGTAACTGAGTTAGTAACTGAGTTACATCATTATAAAAGTAACTAATTACCAGGCAAAGTAATTATTGCGTTACTTAAAAAATCTAATTAATATAACTGTAAAATATAAAACATTGTACACTAATCTACACTAGTTTAATGTTGCTGTGGGACAACGTGAGAGACAACAATCAGATTCAATATATTATTATAAATATTACCATTACTATAGTGGAACAATAAAGCACAAATAAAGATGTGAGGTGCTTCAGATTAGAATTGTCACAGACGCAGAGAGACTCTTTTTTTCCTGCATAAGTTGCACGTTACCTAAATATTTTTGCCTTTCACCTCAGCGAGGGAAAAGTATGCTTATACTTCCAGTTTGCAAAAACTACCTTTGAACTTGTTGGACTTGCCATCGTTGTGACTCGTGGATGTCGGTGTGTGCGACTGACCGTGTGCGTGCTTGTGTGTGGCACTACTTTGCCTCTGATTGGCAAACAATGGAAATTTACTCAATGTAAGCCAATCATCGCGTTCTCAGTTACACCACGTTTACAGCCACACCAATCATTATCACTGGTTATGTGTCCCGCCTCAGCCCCGATCATACACAAACACACACACGCTTCAGAGAAAGAGAGGTCCTATGGCTGAGAAAGACGCTGCTCGTATGAAAACCGCTTCAGTGTTCTCCGTTATAGTAATGCGCATTTTATTGTCAGTAACGGTAACGGGAGAAAGAGTAATTCGTTTGATTACTCGTTACTGAAAAAAGTATCGCCGTTAGTAACGCCATTTATTTATAGCGCCGTTATTCCCATCACTGATCGTGGTTACAGGCTCATGTGACATTGCTCATTGCTGTGCTCCATGGACAAGAAAACTTACAGTTTGCATGCGTTTTTATGCATTGTGGTTTAAAAACAAGTGATTTTAAGTCGTTAAAGCACAATCAGCATTGAAAGAGAACGCATTTTTCGCATAGACTGTAAAAAAGATGGACAACGCGTCTCCGCTTCTTTCTGCTATAGAAAAGTGAAGCCAAAACAACTCAATATGGCCGCTACCATCTTGGGGGAAATTACGTCATTTGGAGCCAGAGCATGCGCAGTAGAGGTTCGTTTGGAGCCAGAACATGCGCAGTAGTGTCGAGAGGCGGAGCCGCGGTGTCAAAGTCCCGCCCAAACTCCCGCAGATCCAATCGCACGATCACAATCATGACACCACACCCCGTTTTTATAGCATCAAATAACTACTTAAAAGCGAACTTATTAGAAAAACGAACACCTGAACATGAATCAGCATTATAATAACTACCTCACACGATGGAAATCATCTTTGGAAAAAAAATTATTTGAAGTGTAATTCGATTATTTAGTTTGGCTCACGTCCCATTAGATTACATGGAGAGGGCGGGGTTTATGACCTATACTGCAGCCAGCCACCGGGGGGCGATCGAAAACTTTCGGCTTCACTTTTCAGGAGACCCACGGCACGCTTGATTTTTCCACATGTGAGTATTGAACCATAATTTTTGAGTCCCTTGTTTGTCCGGAACAGTTAAACTGCCCGCTGTTCTTCAGAAAAATCCTTCAGGTCCCACAAATTCTTTGGTTTTTCAGCATTTGTGTGTATTTGAACAATTTCCAACAAACTGTATGATTTTGAAATCCATCTTTTCACATTGAGGACAACTGAGGAACTCATATGCAACTATTACAGAAGGTTCAAATGCTCACAAACCCAGTACTAAATGAAAAAAAAAAAAAAAAGATATTCAGGCAAAATAAGAAAAATGTACACATCTTTATTCTGTTCAAAAGTTTTCACCCCCGGCTCTTAATACATTGTGTTTCCTTCTGAAGCATCAGTAAGCGTTTTAACCTTCTATAATAGTTAGATCTTAGAATCAAACAGTCATTGTTAGAAAGGGTTCAAATACACAAAAATGCTGAAAAACCAAATAATTTGCGGGACCTAAAGGACTTTTCTAAAGAACAGCAGGCAGTTTAAAGCTGCTTTATAATCCTTGAATGGTTAAATATACATACTTGTGTCAAAATGCCTGGTTTTGCAGGTATCCTCGTAAACACAGTACTTTAGCTCTTAAGTGAAAGTAAACAGCTGAGAAAGAAACCACATGTGTAACAGTATATTAGATCCGGATGGCTCTTAAAGTGACAGCAGTGTAATATTCCTGCTGCTTGTAATTCATGTTATTCAAACAGCAAAAGAGAGAAAAACTCTCACTGCTCTTGACTAAATCACTGTTGTAACTTCAATATGACGAAATATATATTTAATTTACACAGTGAAGAATATGCAGTGTTTTTATAAATTTCCATATGTAGCATTTCTTATTTATTTGTTCTAATTTGTTGAATGGTTTAAACAATATTCATATTCAACTGTTGCAGAAATCTGCCATTTGATTGGCTAAATTATCAGAATTTTTTAGTACTCTGTCCAACCAGAGCTTTAGTCTGGTGTCATGTCTGATCAGAAGTCAGTTTGATTTTGTGTCTGATAAGAACTTCAGTCGAGCATTATGTTCAATCACTGCTTTAATTTCTTGTCCAATAAAGAACATCAGTTACTTAGTTCAGAATTGGCAATACGTTTTGTTATCACCACAGTTATGTATCATCAAGCATGCAGTGATTCCTGTAGGAACATGACTCCACCGCCTGGATCAGAGCCATCTAACAGTCTGGCCTGAATCTGCCTACTTCTCTGATCTGGAAGTTTTTGGTTTCCTCTTTCTCACAGAGATGGGAATATACAGATTGCTTTGAATAATTTGAAATGAAGCAATACAAATCTAAATGACAACTTTTATTATATGGTGAAGATGCTGGAGCCTACAGGGTCTTGGATTGTAGGCATTAGAAAACATTCCAGGGTAGCTGATTCAGTAAACCAATCTCATTCAATCCTGATATCAGCTAATCACTTAAGTTCTGTTATCTGAAAAACAACTTTTCGTTCCTCCAAATGCTGATCATAGATATAAAAATGCAAAGAATGAAACATGCTTCATCAGACAGCTTATTGCTTACTGCTCATTTCCAGCTGAACCGCCATTCACAATTTTAAAGTATGTTTTCTTCAGCTGGTCATGACCTTTAAGTGGAAAATGGCCTGACGTCAGAATCCAGAAAGAATTCGAGCACTCTGTTTCAGCGGATTGGGGCAACGGAAATGTTTACATGAAAGTCAGTCACTAACATTCGTGCAGCTCACTCACTCTAACAGTTGTTTTACTGCGCGCGACTCTTTCCTTGCATCTATTGCTTGATGAAATAATCAGAAAGCTTTCTCAGTGGACGTCTCACATGTGGATCCCAGTAAAAGATGAAAACAAAGAACGAAACAGAACAAACAAACAAACCCTAGAAGAAAAAGATTATGTCGTCTTTCAAAAAAATGGGTCTCAGAGAAGCGCTCTGGCCAGGAGTAATAGGGTGTGAGACACAGCACCTGAGGGCAGAGCAGATCTAAACCTGAAAGCAACAAAAGCCTCCTTTCAAAGCTTCCATGTGGTTGTTCTCTTCAAAACTGTGTCTTCTGGCATATTTTACCATTTAAACCCTGGTTAACCCACAGAAAACGGCCGACTCTTCAGTCTGGAGGACTCCGCGTGATCTGCAGAAGTGGATGATGCATATCAAAACAAACCATAATGTGACCACCAGCATATAAAAATATTATACCTGTAACTGAAATGGACGAGTCTCTGGAGAGTAAAGTGTTAATTAAAGATGTTAGATGTTAAATTATGATAGTTAGCACTAAATAAGAAAGTTGCAGGATGCAGAAACTCCAGATTATTATTAGTTATCAGACAAAGATTTTGTTTAAAAAGTTTTATTATTATAATTATTATTTACTAATGTTGGTTGATTTTGGATATATATCGGCCAATACTTAACATTTAATTGCACATGCTCATCTAACACTCATCTTAAAAAAAATCAGCCACTGAATAAAAATATATATATATATATATATATTTAATAATATATATTTTTTAAATATTGTGAGTTTTTATCTCACAATTCAATTTTTTTTCTCAGAATTGTATGATATGAACTCGCAATTTTAAGTTAGAAAGTCATAATTGCAAGATATAAACTCACAAGTTTGAGTTATAAAGTCATAATTGTGAGTTATAAAGGCAAAATTGCGAGATATAAACTCAAAATTGTGAGTTATGAAGTCAGAATTGCAAGATATAAACTCAAAATTCTGGCTATGTTCTCAGAATTGCATAATAAAAACTCAAATTCAAGTTATAAAGTCAGAATTGCGAGATATAAACTTTTTTCTGACATTTTTCTCAGAATTACGTCATATAAACTCGCTATTGCTAGTTATAAAGTTAGAATTGAGAGACATAAACACAATTTCAAGTTGTAAAGTCAGAATTGCGAGTTATACTGTAAACTTGCAATTGAGATTAAAAAGTCACAATTACCTTTTTTATTTTTTTTTATTTAGCGGAAACGGACTTCTATAGTAACGAGTCTACACACTTGATGTCTCGAAAGAAATAAAAATTAGTGACTGATGAAGTTCTCTAATATTTTAAATATCTGTAACAAAAAAGTGGTTGTGAAAAGGCTGTTTGGCTGTTTCTTCATACATATAAATGACAACCATTCTCTCTGGGTCAGTTCAGCATTAAAAATTAAAAAATAAAAACAAACAAATGAATAAAAGTCAACCTGGATTCAGTAGGCCACATCTTTGGAATCACAGTGGAAACAGTTAAATCAGTTTCAGCTGTTTTTATGTAACAGTGAGATGGTACTCATTCACTCCAGAGATTATCTTGACCTCCATCCTCATTATAATCATCTTCACCATCAGCTTCATAACAGCTGGTGTTCAACACCATATCCGCACACCACCATCTGTACACCATTAACTGTCACTCTATGATTTTATAACAAATACAGCTCTCAAATCAACACAAACACAGCTGTTCACACCGAATCTCACCAGCAGATGGAGCTCACAGAGACCTGCACTAACTTCAGCCTTGCTCAGTTCAGAAACCTAGGGTGCTTTTCAATACTGAAATTGATGCTTCCTTGTTTCCTTGCTCCTGACCCAATTGAGCCATCTTGAAGGGCGCCTAATTGTACTGCGAAGAGGCAAGAAACAAGGAGTCATGAGTGAGGACACACAGGGGTATCGTTCCCTCATATCCTAAGGGAGTGGACCTAAGACGTGAAAAAAGAAAACGAGAATCCACAAATAAGAAATGAGAAGCATCCCTAGTGAGCTGCCTACATAGACAGCATGTTAAAGGGATAGTTTACTCAAAAATGAAAATGCCTGTCTGTGTGTGAGACAATCTCATGGAGAAATCAACACAAATGAACACAACTGCACACAGAAGAAACATACTGTGGTAAAAGTTTAGTTGTTATATTTATAACATATAGCCTAGTTAAGCAACATGACACGACTAAGAGAGTGCAGTTTTCCCTGAAAACCACAATTGTAAATTTGACAGTGATTTGATACAAGAGTTCCAATGAGTAGTTTATATACATTTTAGTACAGTATTGTCAGTGTTGACTGTTTTTGCTCGGTTTGGTTAACGAAAATAGTTCAAAACAAAGATCACAGCAGAACACTCATGCATGTCTGAGCAACACACAGCGGTGTTTCGTTACTGAATACATCATTTGAGTCAACGATTCAGTGTTCCGTTCATAAAGACAGGCATTTGCTTCATTCTTGAATGAACTGGCCGTCTGAATTAATCATTTGAAGGCGTGACTCAATGACTCATTCATTAAGACAGTCACTTGCTGCCACCTATTGCCAGTTTACTTTCATATTTAAAAGTAGCTTATATTTGCATTTTTTCCAACATATTCAGATATTTATATTGAATTGCAGAATTGCAAGACATAAACTCACAATTTCAAGTTATAAAGTCAGAATTGCGAGATAAAAACTTGCAATTTTAAGTTATAAAGTCAGAATTGAAGATATAAACAATTGCGAGTTATAAAGTCAGAATTGTGATATATAAACTCCCAAGTTTAAAGTTATAAAGTCAGAACTGTGAGTTATAAAGTCATAATTGCGAGTTATAAAGTTATAATTGTGAGTTATAAACTTACAATTTCAAGTTATAAAGTCAGAACTGTGAGTTATAAAGTCAGAATTGCGAGTTATAAAGTCAGAATTGAAGATATAAACAAAATCGCGAGTTATAAAGTCAGCATTGTGATATATAAACTCACAATTTTAAAGTTATAAAGTCAGAACTGTGAGTTATAAAGTCATAATTGCGAGTAATAAAGTCATAATTGTGAGTTATAAACTTACAATTTCAAGTTATAAAGTCAGAATTGCGAGTTATAAAGTCAGAATTGTGATATATAAACTCAATTTTAAAGTTATAAAGTCAGAACTGTGAGTTATTAAGTCATAATTGTGAATCACAGCAGAACACTCATGCATGTCTGAGCAACACACAGCGGTGTTTCATAACTGAATACATCATTTGAGTCAACGATTCAGTGTTCCGTTCATAAAGACAGGCATTTGCTTTATTCTTGAATGAATTGGCCGTCTGAATTAATCATTTGAAGGCGTGACTCAATGACTCATTCATTAAGACAGTCCCTTGCTGACACCTATTGCCAGTTTACTTTCATATTTAAAAGTAGCTTATATTTGCATTTTTTCCAACATATTCAGATATTTATATTGAATTGCAGAATTGCAAGACATAAACTCACAATTTCAAGTTATAAAGTCAGAATTGCGAGATAAAAACTTGCAATTTTAAGTTATAAAGTCAGAATTGAAGATATAAACAATTGCGAGTTATAAAGTCAGAATTGTGATATATAAACTCCCAAGTTAAAGGTAATAAAGTCAGAACGTTGAGTTATAAAGTCATAATTGCGAGTTATAAAGTTATAATTGTGAGTTATAAACTTACAATTTCAAGTTATAAAGTCAGAACTGAGTTATAAAGTCAGAATTGCGAGTTAAAAAGTCAGAATTGTGAGATATAAACAAAATCGCGAGTTATAAAGTCAGCACTGTGATATATAAACTCACAATTTTAAAGTTATAAATTCAGAACTGAGTTATAAAGTCATAATTGCGAGTAATAAAGTCATAATTGTGAGTAATAAACTCACAATTTCAAGTTATAAAGTCAGAATTGCAAGTTATAAAGTCAGAATTTTGATATATAAACTCAATTTTAAAGTAAAAGTCAGAACTGTGAGTTATAAAGTCATAATTGTGAGATATAAACTTGCACTTGCGATGAAGGATATGAACAGGCACTTGCTTTATCGTGAATAAATCAACCATCTGAAGGAATTATTTAAAGGCATGACTCATTGATTCATTCATTAAGACAGTCCCTTGATGCCACCTATTGGCGGTTTACTTTCATATTTATAAAGTAGCTTATCTTTGCATTTCATTTTCATATTTTTATATTAAAAAATATTTTAAACACCTACATAACATTATTAATACTGTTGCAGTTTTGCAATGTAAATGCTTGTATGTTACATTTTAGCTTCATTAAATGTGTAAATGCATCTAAATGCCACTTCAGCTGCTTCTGTTTCTTCTGCAGTGGAAAGATCGGTTTTGTTAATACAAAATCTTCATTTGATTGGTAACAGCCCTATAGTGTCTTTTTAAATTAAGTGAAATTATTAATAAAATATACAAATTTTGAATTAAAGATGATGCATTAGGGAAAAAAATGCCCTTTAAATAGGCATAAAATAAATTAAAAGACCTGCAAATCAATTTAAATACATTTATAAAATGTAATTTCCCAACAACAAAATTGTGGCCAGTGAAAATGCTAAGTGTCTACTCATTTTGGAAAACCACTAGCCACAGTGGCTGGTGAGCAAAAAATTTAATGTCAAGACCTGGATACTTTTAATGATTTCTGACACTGCATAGACACAAAACGTATTGCCGTAGCTTCATAACATTAAGGAATCACATGGACTACTTTAATAATGTTCTTATTATCTTTCTGGGCCTTGAACGTGCCAGTTGCGTTGCCATCTATGCATGGACAGAAAGCTCGGATTTTATCAAAAATATCTTAATTTGTGTTCCGAAGATGAACAAAGGTCTTACAGGTTTGGAACGTCATGAGGGTGAGTAATTAATGACAGAATTTTCATTTTTGGGAGAACTAACTCTAAACAACTCCATAGCCACTCACCTATCAACCACCCACAACACCTCAGCATTGTGGCGTAAACATATGATTCAGAAAATGTCACATTATAGTTTGCAATCCTGTTTTAGGTTACAGACAAGCCTCCTGAGTGCTTACAGGACGTATCAAAGGACTTTTCCAGTCATACCCCACCTGAAAATGTTCCGTTCAAGGCCATCACCGTAGAAACACGCTCTTTTTGCCCGGCATTCGATTCAGACAGTCTAACAATAAACACATGCGGTAAGAGCTCGTCACAGACACTCTTGCCTCGCCTCTGCTAAAGAGACCTGTGAACATTTACATGCAGATATTAATACTTTTTTTTCCTCACTCTGCTGTATTTTCAGTTGGGAAAGAGAAACAGAACAGAACAGGTGGACATTGCTTCTGTCGTGGAGAAGTCCGGCTGGACCGTTTGTTTTGTACCGTCATGCCATCTGCTATCGTCGTGAGACACTGTGTTTGTCCCATCCCCCTTCGGATAAATCTGGATTTCATCCCAGTGTGTTACTGATGACATGATGACCCTAACCAAGCAAATGCTGTAGAAGCTTTCAAAGGCATTTCAATTAGCAGCCAGATATGAGAAGAAAAGCCACATCTCCAGCACCGCCGTAGGCCTTGTATACGTGTCATGTGACACATTACCGCTCCTACGTTACATCCTTTACATACATCATTTCAGGCCAACAAATAATCTGCCTTAATATAATGAACAAAATAACACAGGAAGATTTAGACCCACATCAAAACCAGCGACGCTTAGTAATGATTCGATCAAAATCGTGCTCCATCAATTTAACCCTACTGCCAGTGTATGACATGAAATGTTATTAAAAACACTGCCCTCTTGTGATATGGGAAAATAATACACACAAGGACATAATGACAATTACTAGAATTTAGGTTTGAACAGTGAAGTTGTTCAAATCACAGTTTTTACATTATTTTATGGTTTAGGGTGTTATAAAAGACAGTATTGAATTTGCAGGTATGAATATATACTATTTCTTCAATGAATGAAGTATTGAGTAATTGAGTGAATTCCTCTCAGGCAATCAAAAACGCATTTCTCAAGAAAATCTTTGTTCTGTTTTTCTCTTGAGAGATAAAGCCTATTCAATGTACTACTGTCTTGAAAGGAGATGGCAAACTGGATCTAAGCATGAAAGAGAGAGAGGTGGTCGGCTCAGACGCACAACAACAAAAGAGAAAGTACATCAGAGTCTGTAGTGTCATCAGGTTCGGTGAAGGGGAAACTCTGGGATACTGTCGGCTTTTAGGCGGAGGGCAAAATGGACAAAAACACACTGGCTATAGTAAACATGACTGGATTAATCATGTCTCACGTGTTGATCTGTAGAGTACTAAATATTTAATTTATTTAATTTATCTTAGTGTGACAGAGGCTGGGTGACAAACTTTATCATATTGAGAGTGCGAAAAAATGTATGTCCATAACAATGATCAGTTCTGGATTAATTGGATTAATCTAACAGATGATCACACAACATCACAACATCTGTGTGAATGAGTGGCGTAGTTTAATCTTCTACACAGTCAAACACACGTGACGATCAGTGTTTTCAGCGTCTGCGTCTCATGAGACATTAACATTTAAATCTCCAGAGCTGCTCTAAGACTCACTTTACCAGCTTTGCAGCTTTTCATTTGAAAATAACTAGTCAAAAATACTACCCTGGAAATCCAGAGGTCTTGCGAGAGCACAATTTGAATTGTCTCTGCAAGACACTCTGGCATCGAGCAATGATGCAGGTTACTGCAATACGTAAGCAATTGTGGGAACCAATCAAATCGGTGTATCTGATGTAGGCGGGCCAGAGGCGAGCTAAGCTGATGATGACAGCACTGCGACGTCCGAATCATATAGTAAACTTTGAAACATCGCTGTCGCTACAGATGAACAACAAGTTGTTTGAAACGGCTTTGGCCACTACAATGAACGAGTTAGACTTGGCTTTCCATATAAAAGAGGAACAGAAAACCGAAAACTCGAATCGTTCCTTTGCAAGAAGGACGTTTTTGCTGTTTTGCCGACTGGATATGTACGGCAAGAGTTTAATCTATCAGTTCACGAGTTCACGCTTACATATAATTAGCCAGAGAATAGTAGTGCATGTTTACCGTTCCTGAGTTCCCTGCCAAGATGGCCGCCAAGCCTGAATCCCCGGCCAAGATGGCCGCCGTTCCTGATTTCCCAGCCAAGATGGCCGCCAAGCCTGAGTTCCCGGTCAAGATGGCCGCCAAGCCTGAGTCCCTGGCCAAGATGGCCGCCGTTCCTGAGTTCCCGGCCAAGATGGCCGCCAAGCCTGAATCCCCGGCCAAGATGGCCGTTGATCCTGAGCCCCCGGCCAAGATGGCCGCCAAGCCTGAGTCTGCACCCAAGATGGCTACCGCCAAGTCAGAGTCTCCGCTGGTTCCGCCCAGCCCTCCAATGACCGCGCCGCCAGAGCGCCCTCCAGTGACTGCTCGCCCAGAGCTTGCTCCTTCAGTGTCTCCGCTGGAGACGCCCAGCCCTCCTGAATCTCCACTGGGGTCGTCCAGCCGTCCAGAGCCCGCTCGTCAAGAGTGCCGTCCAGAGCCCGCTCCTCAAGAGCCAACGCGCCCTCCAGAGCCGGAGCTCTCTCCTGCGTGCCCTTCCGTGCTCTCCTGGGTGGACTATGCCCTAGGTTCCCCCAAGAAAATTTTGGGGGGGGGGGGGCTACTCCCCTGATCAGCCATGGCCACCTGGACTGTTTACCCGGCCATGGCCACCTGGACTGTTTACCCGGCCATGGCCACCTGGACTGTTTACCCGGCCATGGCTTCCTGAGCCCCCAGATCCGCCATGGCCACCTGGACTGGTTACCCGGCCATGGCCACCTGGACTGTTTACTCGGCCATGGCTTCCTGAGCCCCCAGATCCGCCATGGCCACCTGGACTGGTTACCCGGCCATGGCTTCCTGAGCCCCCAGATCCGCCATGGCCACCTGGACTGTTTACTCGGCCATGGCTTCCTGAGCCCCCAGATCCGCCATGGCCACCTGGACTGGTTACCCGGCCATGGCTTCCTGAGCCCCCAGATCCGCCATGGCCACCTGGACTGTTTACCCGGCCATGGCCACCTGGACTGTTTACTCGGCCATGGCTTCCTGAGCCCCCAGATCCGCCATGGCCACCTGGACTGGTTACCCGGCCATGGCCTCCTGACCCCCCAGACCCGCCATGGCCTCTTGGACTGTCTGCCCTGGAGACCGCCCCTGTATCCTGTGTTTCCTGTATCCCTGTCTAGCGGTCTCCAGGGCGCCCACCCTCCCTCCCCTATGGATGTTAGACGGCGCGAGATGCGCCTTTTGGGCAGGAGGGTGTAATGTCAGTATTTTGTCCTGTTCTGTTTTCCTAGTGTTTTTCCCCCTCTGTTTCCAGTACTTTTGGTTTGTCCCATTTGCTCCCCCTTTTGGTTTAGTGTTTTTGGTTCCATCCATGCCCATATTTGTATTTCCCCCTCGTTATCCTGTTATCTCGTTTGTAGCCACACCTTGTGTTCTGTGTATTTAAGTCTGTGTCTGATCACTCCCAGCTGTCCGTCATTAATGTTACATGTGCTCATTTCTTGCTCCTGGTTTTTGTTTGTTTGTTATCATTTTCAGTGTTTTCATTTAATAAACTTATATATATATATATATTCATTTACTCCGGTTCTCCTCATCCATCTCCACTCCTCAACCCCGCTAGACTGTGACAGGTGTAAGCTGGATATTTCTAATACCCACTTGTAGCACAGAATGAGGGCTAAAAAATAATTTTCCCTTATTTATTTAGTGTGCAATAAATAAATAAATACAATTATAAGTGAACCTCAAGATCAATGAACATAAAAATATAGTATAGAATTAAAAAAAATCAATGGCTTCAAATACTTTTCCAATATTACTAAGTAACTTAGTAGTGTTTAAAGTAGTGTTGTGCATGTATAACACTAAACATTTGTCCTGTAACTATTTTAGCATTTTAAAGGGTTCGTTGACCCTTTTTTTTTGGTCGAGCTTGACAGCCGCTGTCACTACTCAGCATGCACCGGACATCAATATAACGTCCAGTTGATGTTGGACCCCAGTGTCGGATAGACGTTATATTTTGGTTGAGAATGAAAATTCGGTTCATGGCAGTATTTAACATCAATTTGACATTGACTTAACGTTGGATTTACAATGGTTATACAATTAAATTAAATTAATGTTGACAATATTTGAATTGACATTAAATTTCGGTCACCCGACGTCCGAAATTTAACCAAATATCAATGTCGTATGAACTGTTCTTGAAGCTGCCACAGATTTTTCAAAATTTTCTTCTTCTGTTTTTTTTTTTTAAAGAAAATCAGCATACAGGTTTGAAACAACATGGCAGCGAGTAAATAATTATCATTTCTCAGTTTTCCTTTTTCGGTGACCTATTGTTTGAAAATAATTTTTCCATGCAAGAAGCAGTCAGTCATACCGACAGGACTTTGATATGTAGGCTGAGTAACAACTCTTGATGGCTTTGATTTGGAAAATAATCACCATCACAGTAGGTTTAGCATTGCGTGCACACCTGAGCTCTGTTCAAAAAGATGAGAGCCATATGTGTGTGAAAATGAGATGAACGGTGTCGAAAATCACTGTGTCTGAAATCCACACAACATACGGCAGATTGGGCTGAAACATAGAAAGTGCACTCATTAGACAGACAACATGATCGTATTCTATAATTGGGATGGGAAAAAAAAGATAAAAAACCTGTCTCTCTGTCAAACTAATACCTGTCTTTCTGCTGAGATCTCAGGGAGGAGACGCCTATGGATATTGAGAAAAGGGCACATCTGGTTTAATTTTCTGTTTATATGAACAGCTATGTTCATTTCTTTAAAATGAATAAATTGAAATGTATTGTAATACAATTTTCTCACTATTCTTTGTGCACCTGAAAATGCATCAGGAAATCTATCTGAGCTGCTAATGCAATGCAATGACTTAGAAAGCAAATTCTGAATCAATGGGGAAACAATAACCTCTGGTTGTAATTAATGATATTTATATTCAACTGTATAATTATGTTTTGACAGGTCTGATCTTGTATGCACATTCTATTTACACCTGGACACATAAATCTGTCTCTGTACAGTAAATGAATATAAATTTGATTATTCTTGTAGCAAAACACATTTTTAGACCATATGGCCATTACGTTTCTCAGCTGTACCATTCATGTCTCATTACTGATTGCTCGCTCATGTGCGATCTGTGGGCTTCCAAACTTCCATATGCTGACATTTCTATGTTGGAGGTTAATTAATGAAGCATGTGGCCTGAAGAACTAGAAATGGCATCAAAGTCAGTCATAAATGTGTCTTAGAGGGCATTTACTGTATGGCTACTCTTGATCTTTTATTGTTTGCATGGCAATAGGGCTTTCACAAACGATTATTTTGGTAATTGAGTAATCTGTCGATTATTCTGATGATTAATTGAATAATCGGATAATTATAATTAATTCTTTTTCTAGTAGCAAAAATAGACCTAAGTAAACAAAAGGCTTTAAAATGGCTAAAAAATACATACAGTATCTCACAAAAGTGTGTACACCCCTCACATTTCAGCAACCATTTTAGCATCTTCTCAAGGGACAATACTATAGAAATTAAACTTGGATATATTTTAGAGTAGTCGATGTGCAGCTTTGTGATAACAAAAGTGAGTACACCCTAAGTGATAACAGCAGTATGTCAGCAGCAGGTTTTCCACGATGGGTTCCATTCGGAACAGGCTTTGCAAGGGTCGATCGACGAAGTTGAGAACTCGTTCTGTCCGTCAGGTGCAGAACCTGGCTTCAAAAAACAGATGCATGAGTGCTGCCAGGATTGCTTTAAAGGTTGCAGAAGTACTGTAGAAGGTCAGCTTGTCAATGCTCAGACCATACGCCACACACTCCAACAAGTCGGTTTGCATAAGCTTCATCTGAAGCTGGCTTACAAGAAAGCCTGCAAACAGTTTGCTGAAGACAACCTGTCCAAGAGCATGAATAACTAGAATCATGTCCTGTGGTCTGATGAGACTATAAGATAAACTAGTTTGGCTCAGATGGTGTCCAGCATGTGTGGCGATGCCCTAGTGAGGAGTACCAAGAAAAGTGTGTCTTGCCTACTGTCAAGCATGGTGGTGGTGGCATCATGGTCTGGGGCTGCATGAGTGCTGCTGGTACTGGGGAGCTGCAGTTCATTGAGGAAAACATGGATTCTATTATGTACTGTACATTCTGAAGCAGAACATGATGTCTTCCCTCCAGAAACTAGGCTGAACGGCAGTTTTCCAACATGATAATAATAACAAACACACCACCAAGATGACAAGTGCCTTGTTGAGGAAGCTGAAGGTGATGGCCACCGCCAAGTATGTTTCCAGACCTGAACCCTATTAAGCACCTGTGGGGCATCCTCAAGTGTAAGGTGGAGAAGCACCATGTGTCTAACGTCCAGCAGCTCCGTGAGGAGTGGAAGAGGATCCCAGCAGCAACCTGTGCAGCTCTGGTCAATTTCTATGACCAGGATGATTAAGGCAGTGCCAGATAATAATGGTGCTAACACAATATATTGACACTGTGGACAAGTTCACTTAGGGTGCACTCACTTTTGTTGCCAGCTATTTTGACAGTAATGGCTGTATGTTGAGTTATTTTCAGAGGACAGTAAATCTATACTGCTATACAAACTGCACATTGACCACTCTAAAATATATACAAGTTTCATTTCTATAGTATTGTCCCTTGAGGAGATATACTAAAATGGTTGCTGAAATGTGAGGGGTGTACTCACTTTTGTGACATACTGTATGTAACAGCAATGAGGCAATAATAATTAGTTCAAATATAGTATCAAAAGCAAGTAATCATATTGTTCTATCGAACAAAACTGTTCAAATAAACAGTGTATTATAAACAATAGAGCTAATGTGCAACAATGCCTGCAGAAGGTGTCAACGGCCTGACGATTGTTTTTACACTCTACTGCACTAATCCTCGTTTAATATTGATCAAATTCATTGATCATATTTAATTAATTCAAATTTCCACTTAATCTTTGGGCATTTATTTATGACATAAAAGCTACAGCCAATGTAATTTTTTGAATATGTGGACATCATAACATGTAAACTCAGAATGAGGGTTTAAACTTTTATTTTGAAATCGCGATGAACAGTTAGCATTCTGAGACAGATATTGATGTATTCTTCTGTGTTTGTCTAGGTTTATTAATGATTTATCTTACAAATCTGATTAAATAGCACATGTTGTGTTCCTAGATGAACTTTATAATAAACCCAAACTCACAGCAATATGCAGTGATGGAGTTTGAGATGCTCCACACATGTAAATGATAAGCGCACATACTTAACCTACATGCATGTGAATAATTAAAGAGCATAAATTAAACCTGTATCGCATATATTTATTAATTGAATTGTAGTGTTTGTGTGTATTCGTAATGGCATTATGCTTTATTATGATTTTTAAATTGGTTTAATATGTGGAATGCACTGCTTCCGGTATTTTGCAGATTACTCCACATTGGCAAAATGCAATCGAGGATTTATTTTAAATTGGATGTTTGAATAGAACTGAGAAATCATTGCAGCCCTAGATAGCAATTTAATTAGTAAAAATGAATTAATTGACCAACACCCACTGTAACTTTCTGATCTCTGGATGGATGAATCTCATGAAAACTTCCAAGGAAATTAAGTCATTCTGTCATTAATTACTCACCCTCATGTCGCCCCAAAACCCATAAGAACTTTGTTCATCCTCAAAACACAAATTAAGATATTTTTGATGAAACACAACTACCATGTTTAAGGCCCAGGAAAGTAGTAAGGACATTGTTAAAATAGTCCATGTGCCATCGGTGGTTCAACCGTGATGTTATGAAGCTACAAGAAAACTTTTTGTGCGCAAAGTAAACAAAAATATGACTTTATTCAACAAATTCTTCTCTTCTGTGTCAGTTTTTGCTGACACAGAGAAAAAGCACACCTCTCACCAAACCACTTGTTTTTTGGTATCATTTATGTTTGTAAGGCAAACAGCCACGAGTTATGCACTAAAGTCATGTTTAAGAAGTTTAAGTCACTAACCCTAAATAAGAACAATATAATTGCATGGCTTTTCCTTATCAAATGCCACAAATAATTGATAAAGAGTATATTTGGCATCAGGCATGATGGGTTATTTAACAAACGCTGTCCTGTTTGCTCAGAGAATTAGTTCTGATCTGGCGACAGCACCTTTTACCCAAGCCAAAGCACTAATCATTATTAAAGCAAACAAAGCCTGCACTTAAACTCACAACACCATCGAAACCCTCAAGAGCTCACTCCGTATCAGCAAACATCACCACTGTGTTCAGAACGAGAATTATGGGATTGCAGTGTGGTCTGTGGCGCCAGGCACTTGTTTGTGAAGAGAGTTCGGGATAAGATCAGAAATAACAGTAATTCAGCTAAATTTTATTATGAGGCAACCTTGATAATAGCTACATGATCTCATGACGAAAACAGTGGTGTGAAAAAGTGTTGGCCCCTTTAATGATTTTTTATTTTTTGCATGTTTGTCACACTTTAATGTTTCAGATCATCAAACAAATTTAAATATTAATTCACGAGTTCGCCCTTACATCTAATCTGCTTGAGCGAGTAATAAGCATATTTTGGCGTGCTGTCCTGGGGAAGGGTTCCGGGCCGGAATACAGGCCGGACCCAGAGAACTCCCCCTGCTAGTTTAGGATAGAAACAGATTAGAAGTGGGGAGTGGGGGTGAAGGAGGGATGCCAAGAAACTGTCGTTGGATGGAGGTAAGTGTCACGATCAGGCTGGGTTGTGGAGTGGAGATGGAATGAGAAGAACCGGAGTAAATGAAAACGTAAACAGTTTATTAAATGAAACACTGAAACTAATACAAACAAACAAAAACCGGGAGTATAAGATGAGCACATGAAAACAAGCAAACAGAGGTAACAGAATCATTGACGGACAAATGGGGAGTGCACACACAGACTCTTAAATATACTGAAACGGGGGCATGGTCACAAACAAGATAACGAGGGGGAAATACAAATATGGGCATGACTGAACTAACTAAACATAGCCAAAAGGGGGAGACAAGGACTAAACCAACTTAGCTAGAAACATAGGGGAAAAAACACTTGGGAAACAGAACAGAACAGGACAAGACATAGACAAAATCCTGACATTACCCCCCCCCCTCCCCCAAAGGCGCGTCTCGCGCCTAATAACATCCATAGGGGAGGGAGGGTGGGCACCCTGGAGACCGCTAGGTAGGGATACAGGGGACACAGGATACATGGGTGGTCTCCAGGGCGGATCAGGGAGCTCAGGGGGCCATGGCGGGTTAGGAAGCTCAGGGGGCCATGGCCGGGTAAACAGTCCGGGAGGCCATGGCGGATGTGGGTGCTCAGGAAGCCATGGCCGAGTAAACAGTCCAGATGGCCATGGCGGATCTAGGGGCTCAGGAAGCCATGGCCGAGTAAACAGTCCAGGTGGCCATGACCGAGTATACAGTCCAGGTGGCCATGGCCGAGTATACAGTCCCGGTGGCCATGGCCGAGTATACAGTCCCGGTGGCCATGGCCGAGTATACAGTCCCGGTGGCCATGGCCGAGTATACAGTCCAGGTGGCCATGGCCGAGTATACAGTCCAGGTGACCATGGCCGAGTATACAGTCCAGGTGGCCATGGCCGAGTATACAGTCCAGGTGGCCATGGCTGATCAGGGGAGTAGCCCCTCTCCAAAATTTTCTTGGGGGAACCTAGGGTATAGTCCACCCAGGAGAGCACGGAAGGGCACGTAGGATAGAGCTCCGGCTCTGGAGGGCGCGCAGGATAGAGCTCCGGCTCTGGAGGGCGCGCAGGAGAGAGCTCCGGCTCTGGAGGGCGCGCAGGAGAGAGCTTCGGCTCTGGAGGGCATGCAGGCTCTTCAGGAGCGGGCTCTGAACGGCGCTCTTGAGGAGCGGGTTCTGGACGGCGCTCTTGAGGAGCGGGCTCTGGACGGCGCTCTTGAGGAGCGGGCTCTGGACGGCGCTCTTGAGGAGCGGGCTCTGGACGGCGCTCTTGAGGAGCGGGCTCTGGAGGACTGGACGACCCCAGCGGAGACTCTGGAGGGCTGGGCGTCTCCAGCGGAGACTCTGGAAGAGCAGGCTCTGGGCGAGCGATCACTGGAGGGCGCTCTGGCGGCACAGTCACTGAAGGGCGCTCGGGCGGCGCAGTCACTGGAGGGCTGGGCGGAACCAGCGGAGACTCTGGAAGGCTGGGCGGAACCAGCGGAGACTCTGGAAGGCTGGGTGGAACCAGCGGAGACTCTGGAATGCTGGGCGGAACCAGCGGAGCCTCTGGAAGGCTGGGCGGAACCAGCGGAGACTTTGACTTGGCGGTCGCCATTTTGGGTGCAGACTCAGGCTTGGTGGCCATCTTGGCCGGGGACTCAGGCTTGGCGGCCATCTTGGCCAGGAACTCAGGAACGGCGGTCATCTTGACCGGGAACTCAGGCTTGGCGGCCATCTTGGCCGGGAACTCAGGAACGGCAGCCATCTTGGCCGGGAACTCAGGAACGGCGGTCATCTTGACCGGGAACTCAGGCTTGGCGGCCATCTTGGCCGGGAACTCAGGAACGGCGGCCATCTTGGCCGGGAACTCAGGAACGTCCGCCATCTTGGCCGGGAACTCAGGCTTGGCGGCCATCTTGGCCGGGAACTCAGGAACGGCGGCCATCTTGGCCGGGAACTCAGGAACGGCAGCCATCTTGCGTGCAGACTCCTGCGTGGCAGCCATCTTGTGTGTAGACTCCTGCGTGGCAGCCATCTTGCTTGCAGAACCTGGCGTGGCAGCCATCTTGCTTGTAGAATCTGGCGTGGCGGCCATTTTGCTTGCAGAATCTGGCGTGGCAGCCATCTTGCTTGCAGACTCTGGCGTGGCGGCCATCTTGTGAACTGGCGTGGCGGCCATTTTGTGAGCTGGCGTGGCAGCCGGCAGACTAGAACGCGGAGTGGCTGCCGGCTGAACTGGGCTGAGGATGACATGGGGAAGCGTGGGAGGTTTGGAGGGGTCGAGCTCATTGGAGAAGCAGGTAGAGGATACTGGCTTGTGGTGAGCTGGAGTGTTTGCTTGCTTTCGGATGGGAGGAGAATTGGAATTCTCCACTTGGAACTTGGAATTACAGATATTGAGGACGAAATTTATAAAATCCTCTAGGGGTTGGCGGCAATCGTCCGGAGTGATCAAACAAAACAGGTGATCATCGGAAAGTCCCATCTGAAAGCAAGCATTGATCATAGAATCACTCCAACTCACCAGATGTGAAACGCTCAAAAAATCCTCTACAAACTCCTCCAATGGCCGTCCTCCCTGCTGGAGATTAAACAGGTATTCCTCAGCCCGGTTCATCTTTGTTGGTCCGTCAATCTGTCACGATCAGGCTGGGTTGTGGAGTGGAGATGGAATGAGGAGAACCGGAGTAAATGAAAACGTAAACAGTTTATTAAATGAAACACTGAAACTAATACAAACAAACAAAAAACCGGGAGTATAAGATGAGCACATGAAAACAAGCAAACAGAGGTAACAGAATCATTGACGGACAAATGGGGAGTGCACACACAGACTCTTAAATATACTGAAACGGGGGCGTGGTCACAAACAAGATAACAAGATAACGAGGGGGAAATACAAATATGGGCATGACTGAACTAACTAAACATAACCAAAAGGGGGAGACAAGGACTAACCCAACTTAGCTAGAAACATAGGGGAAAAAACACTTGGGAAACAGAACAGAACAGGACAAGACATAGACAAAATCCTGACAGTAAGACGGCTGGCAATATATAGATGATGCGCTAATTGAATGATTGGTTAAACGAGTTGCACCTGTGCCGAATGGATAGATTATCTGATCGTGCTCCTCCCGAACCTTGTTAATAAAACATCGTTGAAAGATAACAAAGTAAACACAACAAGTTTTTTATGAAGGTAAAAGAAAATCCAAACCCACATGACCCTGTGTGAAAAAGTGTTTGCCCCCCCCCCCCCTGTTAAAACATAACTGTGGTTGATCAGTTTCTCTAGCCACACCCAGGCCTGATTACTGCCACACCTGTTCAAAATCAAGAAATCACTTAAATAGGACCTGCCTGACAAAGTAAAGTAGACCAAATGATCCTCAAAAGCTACACATCATGTTGAGATCCAAATAAATATAGGAACAAATGAGAAAGAAAGTAATTGAGATCTATGTCTGGAAAAGGTTATAAAGCCATTTCTTAAGCTTTGGGACTCCAGTGAACCACAGTAAGAGCCATTATCCACAAATGGCGAAAACATGGAACAGTGGTATACCTTCCCAGGAGTGGCCGGCCGACCAAAATTACCCCAAGAGCGCAGCGACGACTCATTCAAGAGGTCACAAAAGACCCCACAACAACATCTAAAGAACTGCAGACCTCTCTTGTATCAGTTAAGGTCAGTGTTCATGACTCCACCATAAGAAAGAGACTGGGCAAAAATGGCCTGCATGGCAGAGTTCCAAGACGAAAACTGCTGCTGAGCAAAAAGAACATAAAGGCTCGTCTCAGTTTTGCCAGAACACATCTTGATGATCCCCAAGACTTTTAAGAAAATACTCTGTGGACTAACGAGACAAAAGTTTAACTTTTTGGAAGGTGTGTGTCCCATTACATCTGGCATAAAAGTACAATAGTAAAAAATGGTGGTAGTGTTATGGTCTGGGTCTGTTTTGCTGCTTCTGGACCTGGAAGACTTGCTGTGATAAATGGAACCATGAATTCTGCTGTCTACCAAAAAATCCTGAAGGACAATGTCCAGCCATCTGTTGGTGACCTCAAGCTGAAGCGAACTTGGGTTCTGCAGCAGGACAATGATCCAAAACACACCAGCAAATCCACCTCTGAATGGCTGAAGAAAAACAAAATGAAGACTTTGGAGTGGCCTAGTTAAAGTCCTGAAATGAATCCTATTGAGATGCTGTGGCATGACCTTAAAAAGGCGGTTCATGCTCGAAAACCCTCCAATGTGGCTGAATTACAACAATTCTGCCAAGATGAGTGGGATAAAATTCCTGCACAGCGCTGTAACAGACTCATTGCAAGTTATCGCAAACGCTTGATTGCAGTTGTTGCTGCTAAGGGTGGCCCAACCAGTTCTTAAGTTTAGGGGACAAACACTTTTTCACACAGGGCCATGTGGGTTTGTTTTTTCCCCTTCATAAAAAACTCCTTCATTTAAAAACTGCATGTTGTGTTTACTTGTGTTATCTTTGATTAATATTTAAATTTGTTTGATGATCTGAAACATTAAAGTGTGACAAACATGCAAGAAAAAAAATCAACCAACACTTTTTCACACCACTGTACCTGTGGGAAATTTGTATCAATAAGTACATATCACTGCAGTTTCCAACAGAAATAAACAATAGGGGCAGTAAAACACAGAGAACATTTGTAAACATTTTCGCACACAGTTAGCTTTCTGAACGTAGCAGGTATGAATCCTGTGACAAACATGACATTGAAAAACAAGCAAAAAACGGCTTGCGATTGCGTTTTACGTTACATTCACTTTTGTTCATACTGATACTGATGAAAATTCAGCTTCACATCACAGAAATAAATTATATTTTAGGGTATATTCACACAAAAAAAAAATGTTATTTTGAATTGCAATGATAATGTTTTACTCGTTATTAATAATGGTTCTTATTATTATCAATGGTGCAAACAGTTTTTGATACCTAATTTTTATGTGGAAATGGTGAAACGTTTTAATTTTTTTTTAAATTATTAAAAAAAAAATATTTTTGTAATGTATTCATTGAACCTTGAGGAAAAAAAAAGTTTATTTTCTTATCATTAAGTATTAGCATGACTGTTTTCAACATTGATAATAATAAATAATATTTCTTTAGCAGCAGATCATCATATTAGAATGATTTCTGAAGCATCATGTGCCACTGAAGACTGCAGTAATGATGTTAAAAATTTAGCTTTTGTCACAGGAATAAATTACATTTTTAAATCTATTCAAATAGAAGACAGATCTATACAATTGTAATATTATTGTTGTTTTACTGTATTTTTTTTAATCAAATAAATGCAGCCTTGGTGAGCATGAGAGAACATTAAATTAATTCCATAATTATTCCTTCTTATATCTTTTGAGTGACAGTGTACGTCTAAAATTCAGAAGGACACCAGACATGCTACGAAAAGACGGAGCAGAGATGAACATCAAAGCTTTGAAGAAATCCACAGGGAGAAAAACGACATGTTCAGCTGGACACCGATGGGAGAGAGATTGCTAGTGAGAGTCTGCAATAAGAGGAAGGAAATACGGACAGAATTAATGATCTAATAACGATGATTCGGTGGCGCTGCTGTCGGGTCAGGTGAACCTCAGCGAGCAGACGTTGCTCGGAGATTTGGTCGTGACATGAGTTGGCCATTATTTTCCTCGTGGCCTGTGGAGAGAGGTGTCTGGCAACAGCTCCCCATCCTAACCCCTCCGTCTCCCCCAAATGAGAAATGAGTTTAATTTCACAGATGAAGCACCATGTGGTGGGCAGAGGAGGAGATCACAGACCAAAGCTGTGTTTGGGCTCCGAAGCCGGCAGCCGAACGCTCTGCGGAAGCATCCGTTATCAATTAAAACACCCTCTGAAACAATTGAAACGGCTGTAATTTGTATTTGGGTATTATTTATTATTGAAATTATTTTACCCAATAGCATCATCTGCCCTCTTGACAAAATCGAGCAATCATATAACACTCATGCATTCAATTTAAGACTGGGCCGTTCTTTTAAATAAAGCGTGATGCATATGACATGCCCTGTGTGATTTTACATGGCATATGACTCTGAATAAATCTAAATGTTCCTTCGCCTCCTCAATTCCTAGAAATAAAAGGGCAAAGCTGAGCTCATGGAGAGGTGGAGACCAGAACATTTATAAGACACGAGAAAATGATCCCGATCCAGTTCTGCTGCTTAGGATAAAATATCATGGTTGCACAGGAACAGTCACACTGGCTGCTGTTCTTTAGTCCTTCAGGTCCCACAAATTCTTTGGTTTTCCAGCATTTTTGTGTATTTGAACCCTTTCCAAAAATGACTGTATGATGTTGAGATCCATCTTTTCACACTAAGAACAAATGAGGGACTCATATGCAACTATTACAGAAGGTTCAAACACTCACTGATGCTCCAGAAGGAAAAACGATGCATTAAGAGCCGGGGGGTGAAACCTTTTGAACAGAATGGAGATGTGTACATTTTTCTTAATTTTGCCTAAATATCTTTTTTTTTTTTATTTAGTATGCCCTTCAGAGGATACAGATGATTGTTATATGTTTGCCAGAAGACAAAATAAGTTAAATTTACCCTGATCTTCGAATTCAAAAAGTTTTCACCCCCTGGCCCCTAATGCATGGTTTTTCCTTCTGGAGCATCAGTGAGCATTTGAACCTTCTGTAATAGTTGCATAGTCCCTCAGTTGTCCTCAGTGTGAAAAGATGGATCTCAAAATCATACAGTCATTGTTGGAAAGGGTTCAAATACAAAAAAAATGCTGGAAAACCAAAGAATTTGTGGGACCTGAAGGACTTTTCTCAAGAACAGTTGGCAGTTTAACTGTTCAGGACAAACAAGGGACAAAAAAACTAAACAAAAATCATTTATGTAAAAACACACACATTATTAAGAATCAAGGGGATGTAAACTTTTGAACGGGTGCATTTTTATAGATTCATAGATTTTTATAGATTCTCTTGTGGACTATATGTAAACATCTTTTATGTGAAATATCTTATTCAGGTCAGTACTAAATAAACAATAACATGCATTTGTATGATCCCTCTTATTTTGGTCAAATAATTAACATTTTGCAGATTCTGCAGGGGGATGTAAACTTTTGACCTAAACTGTACTGATTTGCTGCTCAATCAATTAATATTGGTGATCAGTTAAGAATGGTTCTTATTTTTATCCATGCTTAATATTTTTTGTGGAAACCATGATAATTATTTTTCAGTAATTTTTTGCTAAATAGAACGTTCAAAAGAACAGCATTTTCTTTTAAATCGTCTTCTTTCACAATTTTACTTTTTACTATATTTAAAATCAAGTAAATGCAACCATGGTGAGCATTAGAGACATTCTAAAACATAAAAAAAGCTAGCCCTCAGGATGAACAATAGTAGGGGGATGTCTGAGACATATCATAGCAAACTGTGAAATCTAAAGCTTCTCACTTTCTGCAGCAAGACAGAGATAAAGCACTCTGAACACGGTCAGGGTGGTTCTTATGGGTCATTGCAGCCAGACAGATAATGACTCTCTTTCTGACGGTCAGTCCCTGACAGATAAATGCATTCTTGCAGTTATACTGCAAGCCGTGAAGAGCTGAGAAAATTAAGCAGTCAGAAAAAGCACAGCTAGTACAACTTAGGGTTGCAAACGACAGTGATATCCAGTGATTCCAACAGTGTGTAAAGATTACATTTTGAAACTATTGCAAAATCTTATGGATCTCATGTAATCTAATACTCTCTACATTTATATTTTTACTCAAGTCAAAAGGTGAAGAACGGGCTTTTAAGAGTGACTCAATGCTCCAGGGGTGGCGTGCTGAAGCATGTCCCGTTCTGATCTGAGGTATAATTTTTTTCTTCTCTGACCTATATTCCACACTGTGCCCCTGAGGGTGAAACCACAGCAAAATGGATGTCTTATATTTTGACTAGAAGTGAGATAATATTTTCCTACCAAAGGGCAAAAAGCAAACTGGATATTGCATGCACTTGTGGACAAAATACAGTTGAAAGCAGTGCTTCATTAATAAGCCATCAGCGTGAAAAACATTAATGGAATATTGGTGGAAAAGAAATTAAGTATGGCTTAATATAATTGCATGCAATGCAATTACAAGCCTTTAGTTAAAAAAAATGCCCAATCACTTCAGCCTTGAAAGAGAAATGAAGCCACTGAGAAGGGCAATGTAATAAGTCAATTATAACAGAATAATGATAACTGGAGGCAGCAGTCAGGATCTAGATTCATTTTATGATGATTAGATATTAAAAGACAGTTTAATAGTTTGACAGGCCACTATAGAAACTAAAGAAGACTGTTCTCTTTGATTTGCCTTTTGTTTTGATTCCAGATCAAGAAAAATCCAGATAATCAACAGCATATCCCCTTTTTTCAGCCCAAACACTGGGTTGAGACTGTTCAGTAAGGAATCTGGGTTTCATGAAATAAAATTTACTGTAAAATCACAGCATTTTGTCAAATTTTGAATCAATAAATCAATGATCATGTAAGTTAAATCATGTTAGTACATGACTCCTGGGAATACTCCCAATTCCAAGGTAACACACTCTGTGTCGACGCTGTTCACTTGCTGGGAAAATTTATTTCTGTATGGAAGCTTTGTGTTTGCGGACTTGCTCTCTCGCGGACTTGCTCTCTCGTTTCATACAAACGCAGCTGCTGCCATTTTGCACCGATTTTTTTGTACACTGTAATGGATTATAAGATAACTAACAATTTGCATTTGGAAATATTTTCGGCTGGAATCAATAACTTTTATCGCCATAACTATTTAAGTGGTAAAATGTTGTATAATAAGTGATATGACTGCACCATATTAAATGTTTGTCTAGTTTAAAGCTTGCTAGCAACTGCTTTTTTCACAGGAGCTTTGCATTGAAATATTTCAACTCAGATCAATGTGCCGTGTCTAATTATTTACTTTTGTGGCAAGCTGGATAACGTACATCAAGACGATTGTTATCGCAAAATAAAGCCCTTGAGTCTTATACAACATGCTGATAAGCCTGGGCTTTACTTTGCAATAACAATCGGCTGGACGTACATTACCTCTTACATATAGACAGGTGTCTATGAATATTAAGCGGGAAAAACACTATTTAAACCCTCTGGTGGTGTTTGGGCCATTTTTTCTTTCCCCAAAAATGCAAGGTAATGTTATCGCATTGGGCTTCAAATCAAAAATCAAGTCAAAAATGAATGGCCCATAAAAAATAAAAAGTTTATAAATCATTCATTATGCCTTATCACCAAATATCAGATACAATCTTTTTGTCAGCTTGTTTTCTTTCAGTTAGGACTGATTGCTTGTAGACCTTATTGACCTTATTTTAATGTTTATTTCACCATCACTGAACAACATTTGCAACATTTGCGGCTTTCAAAGAATGCAGCCTCTGAATTGGGACACAATTTATGTGTTTCTTGGTAGCATTGAAATCTTGACGCCTTTGGTCGTAGTGACTATTTTCATTGTTGGGAGAAAAACTAAATGTCTGGTAAAATTAGGTCTTGAAAATAAGCTATTCAATATTTACTTAACAATGTTCACTAAACTTTTAAAAAGCAACTTTGTTTAGCTGTATAAAATTCTTTTATAATGCATAAACTGCATTTTTTCTCACTAACATACACATTTACTTTTTGTTACTGCTGCCTGCCATACTGCATGTGTTGAAGTGATTTTTATTTGTGGTTTAAAAAATTTATTTAATGAAGGCCTTTTTACTCTCCATGTAGCAGTTGTGGAGAAGAATGCATATCTCTATAATCAGATGTGATGGCTAGACTACCAGTGAGTTAAGAGCAAATAAAATCAGTCTTCAAACACATCCATGCCTTTAGCCACCCTGACACCGGTATAATGTCATTTAAATGTGTAAATGACTGCTGTTTGCCCAGATGTCTAGAGAACAGCAGTGCTTTCCCCAGATAATCCAGCACATCTGTGCAACAGGAAGTGATACATCTGATGAAAGGAGGTGGAGGAAATCCATGAGCTGCTAAAAACGGAGCCACTTTACTCAGCACATGGGGAACCTGAATACTACTTGTTCTTAAAGGGGACACAGATGATCATTTTACTTAAGGGTTTTCATGAAACGTCTGTCAAAAACAGCTCTGTTAACAGTGACCCATTTCATGTCACTTTAAATGATAATGAGCTATGCTCACTCAGCCTCTCTCTTCTGTTTTTTTTTTTTTTTTTTTTTGTATATTTGGTGGCACGTTATCATCAAAACCAAAACTAATCCACTGCGTCTTCAGGGACTCTAATGTCAGGAGAAAATATTTTTATGTTCACTTTTACATCCAACTACAAAAAACCTGCATTGCTTACAAGAAATGATTGTCGCTACAGCTGTACGACTGTATACAGTGTATAACTCATAGATATGTATAGGTACGTATAATACATATCTATGGTACAATTGGCTGAGGGCTTGTTCATTGAGACTGTTTAGTTTTTTTGGGGATTAAAAAAGCAGTGAATGGATTTGAAAACACATTTATATGCAAACACCTAAAATTAAATTTTGCATCTGATGTCCCTTTTAAATACGCACCATATTCAGTTTTAAAAATATATATGACTTGAAAAATGTTTACAATTATCTACACTTACATATCTGATATGATATGAACTCATATCAGTTGCCATACTGTATGTTTTATTCTGCACAAAGGTAAGGGTGAACCTCCCTCACCTCATCAATTATATGTAACATATAAATGTACTCAAAGCCTTTGAACTACTTTTCACATATTTATGGACTCATCCTTACTGTAAAATGTAGCATTGGTGAGGTTGGTCCCAAAATTTCTGCTTGCTTGCTACATTTGATTCACTCTTGCTTGAATTATGGTAAGAAAACTTGCCAAAAAAAGTGTGGACAACAGTGTTTACAAAACCTTTAACCCAATGAATGCTGATAACTAATGATGCAAGAACAGATGGAGAAAGACAAACTCACATAAACCTTGCCCACTCAACCTACTCAAACAAAAGATTCCACAGAAAGCTGAATTAAAAGACTATTAAGTCGATAACGATAACTAAGGCTGCCTAGAATTGTACTGTATTTTAATCATGTTCATGATTTCTGCTTCTCTTCATAATCACCCGCTGGTTATTTATCCTGAAAGCATGTCATTTTAATTTGCCATTTGCATTATCTTGTATTGATGACAAGCATCCATAAGCTTTCATGGTTGCGGTTGCCAGATTCAACATTTTTAAATCCTCCAATCAGGACTTTTTTTTTTTTTTAAATCGATGCATTTTCTGCCCAGTGGTTTGCCTAATCTTCCCAACCTGGCAGTTATGATGAAACAGGCTTTCAGACAGGTTCAAAACAGGATGTGGAATTGGTTTCGTGGACTTCAAATTCCCAGAGGCTACAGTCCGTGTACATTTCAAAGGCTGTGTGTGCATTAGCCCAGAGCACTATGGGAGTATATACAAAGTCAAAAGATATTTCAGTGGACCTCTGGGTATTGCGTTTTGTGTCCAGAGGATAGTCTAAAAGACTATGGTGCATTATCAGTGTTCAGTTGAAACACTTCCATCTACAAGAGAATTATCACAAGCACAAGAGACTGATTCAGGATATAAATCAGAGTTTCTGGATGTAAAGCAGATCCACATAGTCTGGAAAGTGTAATGTCTTGATAGTATTAATATCCAGAAAAAGTAAAAGCTTCAGTAAACAAGTAAAAACACATATATGAGTCACTTTAGTACACCTACTTCTAACTCTCTGATTCAGCGCTATTCAAAACTCAATGCCAAACAATCAGCGTTTCACGGACCATACGCTGCCTTAGCGTCAGCTATTTTTAATACAACATCTCATGGCCACGTTGTGCATAACTTGTGCTTTCATTTTAAGAAAGCACTGTGTGGGTGACTGGTGAAAATGTTGCTTAATCAAAGGGGTTTAAATGAAATCTACTGCTATTTTTTGCAGCAATATTTAATGAGCAGAATAGAGTCTGAGATTTGACTAAAGGAAACATGATAACAAGTGAAAGAAATGCGTATAACATGCTGATTTTACTTTGCCATGTAGGGAAGACTGGGGCTTATTATCACACTTCATATTCCAGTGAATATTTCTCTGAATGGGCTTATAGTTGAAGTCAAAAGTTTACATACACCTTGCAGAATCTGCAAAATGTTAATTATTTTAGCAAAAATAAAGGGATCATACAAAATGCATGTTATTTTTTATTTAGTACTGACCTGAATAAGATATTTCACCTAATATATTTTTACATATAGTCCCCAAGAGAAAATAATGAGAAAAAATGACCCAGTTTAAAAGTCTACAAACACTTGAATCTTAATACTGTGTTGTTACCTGAATGATCCATTTTTTTGTTTAGTGATAGTTATTTATGAGTCACTTGTTTGTCCTGAAACAGTTGCCCGCTATTCTTCAGAAAAATCCTTCAGGTCCCACAAATTCATCTTTTCACACTGAGGACAACAGAGGGTCTCATATGCAACTATTACATAAGTTTCAAACATTCACTGATGCTCTAGAAGGAAACACAATGCATTAAGAGCCAGAGGGTGAAAACTTTTGAAAAGATAGAAGATCATTCATTCGTTTTTTTTCTTATTTTGCCAAATTATCACATTCATTTTCATTTAGTACTGCCCTTTAGAATCTACAGAAGATACTTACATGTTTCCCAGAAGACAAAAAGTTTTCACCTCCCGGCTTTTAATGCATTGTTTTTTCTTCTGAAGCATCAGTGAGTGTTTGAACCTTCTGTAATAGTTGCATATGAGTCCCTCAGTTGTCCAAAGTGTGAAAAGATGGATCTCAAAATCATACAGTCATTGTTTGAAAGGGTTTAAATACACAAAAATGTGTGAAACCAAAGAATTTGTGGGACCTGAAAGTTTTTTCTAGGAAATTTTTTACAAATTCAACTATTATTTTCTCTTGTGGACTATATATAATTGTCTTTTATGTGAAATATCTTATTCAGGTCAGTACTAAATAAAAAATAACATGCATTTTGGTAAAATAATTAACATTTTGCAGATTCTGCAAGGTGTAGGTTATGTAAACTTTTGACTTAAACTGTATTTTGTAAAGTCAACACTCTTAAACATTTATACTGTCACTGTTTATGAAAATGTTCATAAGAGATACACTAAGTGTTCTGCCGGGCGATGTTGCCACAATGTGGGGTGGGTTGACACAATGAGAACCTGCTGTTTATGAATAACAACGAAGTTGTAATGCATATGTTTAATGCATTTTAAGCTAAATTTAAAGCAGGTATGAAACATTTTGGTAGCACTTTATTTTACAGTCCTGTTTCACATGTAGATACTTTGTACTTATTACAGTAATTGCAATAACTGGGTAATAACTAGGTACTAACCCTAAACCTACCCCTAAACCTAACCCTACCCCATGTAGTTACCTTATATTACCAGTACTTTCTGTGCACTGTAAGTACATATAAGTACACATACTGTAAAATAAACTGCAACATTTTAATACAAAAACAACAATAAATACTATAATTAAAAAATATATTAACTAATTAATAAAAATAATTAAACCATAGTTTTGGCTTATAGAAATGCAATTCATGAGTTTTATAATATTATATACCTACATACAAAACGTCGATATCAATGTGTCAACTTGCCCTAACCGGACATCTAAATTTATTAACTAAATTAAAACCTACCTCCGTTATCGGAAACATTGAAAACCAAAACACAAACTACCCTTTTAAAATACGCATTTGCGTAATTGGACGCTTCGCTGAAAACCTCACAGTTACTGAGAAACAACTATGGGGAAGTTATCATTTCACATTAGGAAGTTACTCTATAGCATTTCAAAATAACTGATCCCTGCGATTTACCGTTTATTAAAAGAAGACGGCCAGGACATTCGTGGTTTTTTCAGACCTGGGCGGTGATTCTCTGTGGCTCGATTACAGCGCAGGTACCGCTCGGTGTCGGAGTGGTACCGCTGCTTGATTCGGATGTGGGTTCGAGGCTGCCTCCAGAGATGCTTGGGCGGTTTGGCCAGACCAGCGCCTTCCCTGCTCAGCGCCGAGCACTCCATCACTGCACAAGTTCAGCTCCGTGTCTGCTGTCCAAAGTCTGGAATATTTACTAGTCGAAGTTCGGGGACGCGTATAATTCCTCAGTGACAAAAGAGCTGTTCAGCGGTCAGTGGTGCTGAACCCGTGACACGTTCAAGTTTGCACTGCAGAAGACAGAAACGCTCAGTATAATACAACAGAAGCAAAGTTACACTCGCTCAGTTACTCTCCTCGCCGTTCAGGTGGAGCAGACGGAGACGGAGTGAATTCAAACACTGTCTGAGACATATGGCTGCGGCTGCCTCACAGCAAACAAAAAAGGCGAAGCGTCCGACGTCGTTGCACATACGCAGCTCGTATCCGACTGTGTGAGTGAGAGAGAAACCGCGCTGTGGCGGATATAAAGATCCAGCAGAGCGACGCGATACGGTGACGCCCGGTGCATTACATCACCAGGTGCTTCACACACCCCCAAACTGTGAATATAAACACTGATACAGACATTTTTTTTGCCCTGAAATATCAGTTCCTAAATCATTGTGATGGTACATTGAATTCTAATAAGGCAAATGGCTGTTTCTTTTCTGCGCTCAAACACAGTCACTTACACTTACACTTACACTTATAAGCTCCTTTTTGTACCTTATTCTTTTTGCATTTGCACTACTCTGTCCGGTTTGCACTGTTTGCACTGTGCCATGTGCCCTTACTTGTATATTGTTTTTGTTTTTTATATATTATATGTATAATTGTATTTATTTGTATTTTTAAATTCCTACCTTTTGTATTTAATGTTACGTGTATGCACCTAGGGTCTGAGAGTAACGCAATTTAAACTCCCTGTATGTCCGGTACATATAGCAGAATTGACAATAAAGTTGACTTTGACTTTGACTTTGACTTTGACTTTGACAGTCATCTCTTATATGACTGGATGTAGGTTTAATTATTGGGTTAGAGAATGTTAGTGAATTCAATGCACCTAACTGTAGTGGACAAACATGCTAGATGCTAGGGATAGTTCCCCCAAAAGTGAAAAGTGGGTGTTGAGATTTTGAAGCCCAATAAAGTGCATCCATCCATCACAAAAAGTGCTCCACGTGGCTCTTGGCTTGTTTGGTTGTTTGGGGTGCGGGGGGCTGGACGCATTTCATGCATCCAGCCCTCCGATTGCAATATCATGTTCAGGGGGTGGGGGGGGGTGATCGCGACGCCCCCCCCTCCCCCCTCGCCAAGGGCCCCTGTTACTCTGTTCCACTATTACCCCCTGTCCGACGCCCCTGGTTTTAGGGCAAACACAGTGGAAGTGATGAACATGGAAGCTCAGAAGGAGAGAACAAAACAAAACACAGGTCATTAATTGGAAGTAAAAAACAAAGATTTGTAAATAGAAATGCTAAGTTTTTGTAAACAAAACTTGGTTCTCATGTGACTAGCATATTCTCATTGTTTGGTTTGTAAATTTTAAATATGGATTTTTTTTTAACACATATGCATTGATTTGCTTCAGAAGGACTTTATTAAGCCCTGGAGCCGTGTGGAGTACTTTATATGATGGATGAATGCACTTTATTGGACTTCAAAATCTCAACACCCATTTACTGCCATTATAAAGCTTGGAAGACCCAGGACATTTTTTAATATAACTCAGATTGTATTAGTCTTAAAGTCATATACACCTAGGATGGCTTGAGGGTGAGTAAATCATGAGGTAATTTTCATTTTTAGGTTAACTATCTCTTTAAGTGTGTAAAAAGCATTGCATAGCTATGACTAGTACTACTATTTAATCAACTGTTTAAACAAATACAATTACTGAATGATTGCAAATAAGAAATACAGCAGCAGTTAAGGGGCCAAGCATAAAGAAGGGAAGATAAATCATGCCAGCATGACTGGCAGCATCAGACCAACTGCATCAATGAGCAGTTAAAGACATATTTATTATTTTAAGCAAAATGGCTGAAAAATCAAATACAGTCACTATTAAAGGTTGTATCAGCGATTTCAAGCCTGAAACATAAAGTGTCAAATTCAGCTGACCTTTCTTCACGATCCGCTCGCTGCCTGCCCCATAATTCAGCTGTAAAAAAAACGTGTCTCTCTGGTCAGCCTAGGGTCCGAGATATGCCAAAAAAACAATCGGTGCTACCAACGATTCCACAGCAAAACAAACAGTGTTCCAACCAATCACCGTCAGGGGGTTGGTGTTGTGGACTTTCGCTCTGCCTCCCTCACATCCCTGCACCAGTACGAAAGTCCACAACACCAACCCCCTGACGGTGATTGGTTGGAACACTGTTTGTTTTTCTGTGGAATGGTTTTCAACATAAATCAAAATGGTGGTCAGGAATTTAGATCGACTATAGCAAACTTGTAATCTATGTTCTAAGCATGACCCAAGGAATATTTTGGTTTTGAGGCAGTACTTTTTGAGTACTCCAAGTTTAGAAATGATACAACAATGCGTTCGTAAAATTCTAGCATTTTACAACAACATTTGGTCGATGCCTAAAATGGCTGATATGGGAAAATTGTGTATGGCTCAACTCAGCTTGCAGCACGGAATCTAAAGAGACCAGTGATTTTGTGATTTTTGGCCAAAGCATTCAGAAGTTATAAGCCAAAATAGCCATTTTTCATATCTCCAGACCACTATGTGGCACTGCTCCGAAATTGTGCAGGTAGCCTCAAGTCATGATTTTTATAACACGCACCAAGTTTGGTCTCAATACGCTAAACCGTTGTGGAGATATAGCCTCACATCCATTTTGTTTCATGCTTTTCATCAAATTCGTTTGAACATTATTACGTTTTGACTAATTAACTTGAATTCCAACTTGAAAACTTTTTGCCAGCATGGTCTGAAGATGATCAATTTTGGTAACCAATTGGTTTACTAATTTTGGTAAAAATCAGACAAAGCGTCTAGGACAAGTTAAAAAAAGTAGATTTTTCGAACTATTAAAAACAGCGAAAAAACTAAACCTTTAAAAAAAAATGTATAACATTTAATTGGCCCCTAATATAGGGTGACCATACGTCCTCTTTTCCCCAGACATGTCCTCTTTTTGGACTTAAAAAAATGCATCCGGCTGGGATTCCTAAATCACCCAAAATGTCAGTAATTCAGCTTTTGCTTTCTACAGTTGCCATGTATTGTGTGCGTTTTTGTATTAAAGTCTTGCGTGGGACTGTTTTCTTAATCCCGCTCCCGCAAACATTCTAATATCGAATATCATTTTTGCGCATCACAGAGTTACTATCAATATGCAGAGTATTTAAATCGGATGCAGCTGGTGTTGGATGCAGCTGGTGTTGGATGTAGGGTTGCCAAATCTGCATTTTTTCCACAGAATTGGGCTGAATTTAAACTGTTGCGGCAGGTTGATTTTCTCCTATGGGTTAAAAGTTTCAAATATTGCATAAATTCTATTTGACAGAAATGCTTGTATTGAAACATTTTACATTCTACCTGTGATAAAACTGTGCTAGATATTAGTTTTAGACATAAATCAGTCAACTACTAAGCTTTAATGCCAGAAACTGTGCTGAAGCATAATGTTTTTAATCCAAAAGACAAATCATAAATAAGGAATTAAATTGAAATGTAATAAAGCTTTTGTTTTGTAGAATAAGATATTAATAAAATATTTACAAAATCACATACACAAAACATTTTTTTTTTTTTTTTAAATGATGATAGCCATTTAAGTATATATTGAAGTTTAGTAATATCGTGATTGCGTTTCATTTTGGGGTCTCATTTATACTTGGCAGCCTTTTTATATGTAACCTTCTAGTAGAAGTTTTAGGGCTTTTAGCTAGACCATGCTGGCCATTTCTGGTCATTAACTGCTTCAAGCTGATTTAGAAAATGGACTACCAGCTGGTGGGACCATGATCAACCTGATAGACCATGATAAATCAGGTTCGAGCTAGAAGACCACCTTCCAGTAACAAACCAGCTGCTATGTTCCAAAAACAAGCCTGACCATTTTATAAGCTGATATGACATGTTTTTTCCCCTCAGCAGGAACAGACCTAATTAGACAAGCTGTGGCAGCACACAACTTTTAGCAGGTGTTCCAGTGTGCATTTAGCAAAAAATGTCCCTGTTTTGTTATCATGCTTACCCAAAAATTAAATGCAGCATGCTAGTGTGTTCATAGTGAGATGCAATTTCTGCCTAAGTATTCATATGATCTCATCCCGAGTCATTGTGCCCTTTTACCAGATCAGTAAACAGAGTAGAAGCACCTGGGAGTTGTACCCACCCTCTGCTCAAATCTCCATGACCTTTCTTTCATTTGCTTTCCTGGGTCATTTCAATGAACAAGTATTTAAAATTCATTAGATACAAAAGAGGAAAAGGCATCAGAAGTAACTCTCCCATTAAAAAAAAAAAAGCTATCCATACTGTAGCTATAGTTCTCTTCATGTCCCATCACACCAGTCAGATCAGATCTTTGTACCTTGTCAGTGACATTTAACACAAACACACTCACTGTGGTGCACACCATGTCGGCTTATACATAAAAACAAGAAGCATTGTGATTGAACTGAGTCACACTTTGCTCACAGCGTCGGTAACTGCACACTCAGTGTCCATTTTGGAAACCACTCGGCACGTGACAGCAGCAGTCCGTCTTTGATTTCTAAGGATGTGCTTCAATCAAAGAGGTCTACTGAAGAGTAACTGCGACCACATCAGTTGGGATTTTAAACACTTTTTACAGACCCCTAAGAGGATGTTATGGTGTGTAAGATGACTCACTCTGTTTCTTTCGGGGCATCCTCACAGGCCAGGGCTGATTTATACAGTGCTTCGAGGTCCTTCTTGCCATCAAAGGTGGAGTGTCTGCGAGCCAGAGGCGGAAGCAGGAGCGTCCCAGAGAACCTGCGGCGAACGGCATTGCTGGTTTTGGGTTGAAACTCCATTGGGTTGGAGAATAGAGAGACCCTTCGTCTCTGAGAAGAAAAAAATAGCCGCAGGTCAGTTAAGCAAAATGTTAGATTGCAAAAAACGCTGCAGTGAAAACTTCGGCTGTTCTGGAAAATATATGTCATTTACTTACTACTAAATAAACAATGAGTAACTTCTTACAGACTGTATTTATATATTTTATATTTGAAGAACATAGACTTTAAATAGTACCTAAAGATAAAATCACATACCATATTTTCCATGTCTACAGCGCTCAGTGGGATTACTTCAGAAACATCTTGATGACATTTTAATTATCCATAAGAAAACTGCAAAGAAACAAACACTTGTGTTCATTATTAAGTATATACTAGAAATATAACTAACTATACTTCGGTTTTTAGGAATACGGTGGTGTATGAAAATGAAAAATACTAAAGCATTACAGTAAAAGGATAGTTCACCCCAAAATGAACATTTCACCATGATTTACTCATCCTCAAGCCATCGTAGATGTATATGACTTTCTGCTTTTAGATGAATACAATCAGAGTTATATTAATAAATATCTTGACTCTTCCAAGCTATATAACAGCAGTGAATGGATGTTCAGACTTTGAAGCCAAATAAAGTGCATCCATCTATCATAAAAAGTACTCCATACGGCTCTGGGGGCTTAATAAAGGTCTTATGAAGCAAATTGATGCATTTGTGTAAGAAAATTTTAATTTGTGACTAGTATTTTGTTTTGCTCTCTCCACTGGGCTTTCACGTTTGTCACTTCTTACCGAAGCTTATGCTATGGCTATGGCTTCAGAAGGCCTTTACTAACCTTCAGAGCCAAGTGGAGTACTTTTCATGATGGATGGATGGATGCACTTTTTTGGGCTTCAAAATCTCAACAGCCAGCGTTTTTCCCGCGGTGCCTGGCAAGGGACAATATCGCCTGCGATGTGGATGAGGTGATGTGGCCCGATGCAGCTCAGCGACATGATGCCGCACAGTGATTGTGGTGTGAATAAAGTAAATAAAAAAACTTCACACCCTGATCATGTTTTCAAGAGTACTGTTGTGTGCAATAGATTCTGTTTTTGCATTGAGTTGTGTTACAGTAGTGTACATGCAGTATTTTCTATAGATTTATACTCTTCATATGAAACTCACAAATCTAAATGCCTAATCCTCTGCAGAGATCTAAGAAGATCCGTTACTGTAAAGTTTCTAAAAATATGCATTGGCAGTTATGAAACAAAGAACCTTCTCACAAATTGAGCATTGTGTTTTCAATTGTTTTGCTGTAGTGTGTAATGATGTGTATAGTATTTACATTTTTGAAAGCTTCGAGCTGCTCTTTTGGTGTGAAAGTTTGAGTTTTGAAGTGAGAAGGTGTGGTTGTGTTTATGTAGCTTTAGAAAAGGGTGTTGTGTTTAGACATTGGGGAACATGGAGGAAACGTTTGTGAAATGTGTTTTAGCATTTGAGAAAAACTGTAAAATGCTGATGAATAAACTTATCAATTTACAGCACAAGTCTTGTTGCCTTCCATTGCCAATTGTGCTCGTTCCTGCCCTGTCTGGCAACTCGCGTGAGTGTTGAATCTGAGGAGGAATGGGCAGGAGAAACAACTCTATTTATCTCTTTATTCTATAACAGTATTTTGAATTTGGACTGCAGTACCCATTTCAACCTCTAGCTATTACAGTTTTTTCCAATTGCTAACACACAATTTTTCAAACTAGTCTGGTTTTATCAAAATACTTAACACAATTCACAAAACCACACACCCAAACGGCAAAATACCTCATATATCCTGTAAAATGAAGCACTGCAACCGAAACTACACATAGCATTATCAAAATCAAACTTTTGCATGAAATGGCACACACTTCATTCATATTACCAGATTTTTGCCTAACCAACTACACACTTTTGGGCATAATGAAAAGCACCTCCATCTTTAGTATGCTTTGCCATAATACTAAAATATGTATCAGATTGCTCACATGCACAGAAATATGCAGATACACACACATCCTGTTGCAACATTTTTTTTTTTTTTTCACTACAGTAAACAAGTCAGTGCAACATATGCACAGCAGATATATTGTAAGGAGTGAAATTATCTCCTCATGGCTGTAAGGAGTGAAATTATCTGCTCATGGAATTAAAATACAGTACGAACAGATGGCATGCAACAAAACAATAAACCTAAGGGATCTTCAAAGAAGACCAAACAACCCCACCATGCTACTTTGAATTCCCCGCCTCTCACTCTCACACCCACACCTTTCTCCCTAAAAGCTTTTGCTTAAAGTCACATGTGGAAGATGCACATGATGCTCATGTTATATCTTGTGAATGTATTGTTTTTTCCCCTTCATGTTTGGAATCATTCTAATGGTCTCTGTGCGATTGGTAAAATGGTCTCAATTTCATAGCAGTCACATATACTGTAAGAAAGATTGAAAACTTCCATAGAATTGGGTTTGCTGCTATTGGGTGTGTTTTCCCTTTAGGGGCAGATGGGAACCTCCAACCAGGTGCGAACCTGGGGTTGCGAGAGCTCCTGAAAGACCAAAAGGTCTTTGTATTTTTACAACTGATTGGAATATTTGTTTGTTCTGGTCTGGTATATAAGGCAAGTGATGAAACACAACTTGGGGATTTTTGTAGCCAAAACCCCCACACTGTATGTATGCGAGGGTCTCTGGAGCTAAACCTCCAGGTCTCTCTCATGCTGCAGTATGTCTCTCTGGTAGTCAGGTATGTCTTTCCCACTCTTAGATACATCTTTGAGTCATTGAGGTTATGTATTTATCTAAATTGAAACTGAATTGGGTTCTCATTGTTTAATTGTGTAATTGGCATGATAGATTTTACCTGACAAATAAAATGTTATATTTGGCTATTCTGATATGTCCTGAAATCAATATGACTAGTAAATTGTGAGGAGACTTTTGTTATAGACATTAGGTCCTCCAACGAACGAATAATTGAAAATATGGAATGTCTAGAATAATCAAGTAGTTAATTCATAATCGATATTTGTGATAACCTTTTGATTGGAAATACAGTCTAAATTTAATGATCACTTAAAATTGGAGTCAGATTAGAACGGAGCAAGACTAAAATTGAAACGCAAATCTTGCGCTGTAAAAGACCGAACATGTAGTAAACCTTCATCCAGATCGCTGGAACTTCGTTTTCGGGCCAGTGAATCGGTCCTTTCAATATTTACATGGGACTGAACAAAAATATTCTTACAAAAAACAGTAAACTGAAAAATAAAATTTCAGAAAAAATATATTACAGTTAAAAAAAAAAAAAAAATCTCACCCGTGGTCTTTTTATAGTGCTTACATCCTGATTGAAGTGTTCACAATTAACCATTGAGGTGTTTGGCCAGGTGGCACATGTAATTGGCCAATTAGCTCATGCAGTGTCATTTTGAATAGCAGTGTTTTGAAATGGCAAGCATGTGACTTTATGTCAGATTGTTGTGTCTTATGCAGAGAACTGTTTTCAGTGCATTTAAAAAGTGTCATTTTGAATTGCAAAATGTGTGTAAAGCAGAAAATGTGTTTAGACTTTTGAAGACTTGAGAAGAAGTTTTGCTGTCTGTGTGTCAGTTTAAATAATTGTGCTGTGCATGTCATTTTAGTGTGTTAGCAATTGGAAAAAACTGTAGTATTACAGTTTTTTTTCAATTGTTTACACACAATTTTGAAAACCAGGTTCTTTTTTTCAAAATATAATCACAATTATCCAAACACCACACTCAATTTGCAGAATTCCTAGATTGTTTGCAAAATGACACACTTCAGTCAAAAAATACACATTTCAGTCAAAACTTATACACATATTTGTGAAAATGCTATTAGTTTTCATTTAAACACATTCCTCAATGATCAGACACTATTGCAGACAGTTTCACACTGCTGTGATAAATAAAAAACACATTTGTAAAAAAAACTAATTTTAGGAAATACCATGTGCTAGATTTTTGGGCAGACATTGTTATGTAAGGGATCATTTCGATGACAAAACAAAATAGTGACAAACCCACAACATTCTTCATGATTAGTTTGAGATATAGGGAGAATGTACACAAATAGGCCTACTATAAACTTACCAAGCACTGCACAACACTGATGCTGCAGACTGAATATTTCAAGTATTTATTTCAATTCAAGAAATACAGTATTGCTTACCATAATCAGTTACAGTAATCAACCAACAATGAAATCAATGAACCAAATAAAATCTGTAGACAAATAAAAATTACTGCATGAAGTACATACAGTTTGACTCTAAAAAAAAAAAAAACAAATACTGTAACTATTCCTCATCTCTTCGTCTAGCTGGATCAGGCCATAAGATTTCACCCACATCATTTTTGATGAATACAGGTGAACTCACCTGCTGCCTTTTATAGCACACCTGAGTGCTGCGTTTTCAAATTAGCACATGTGTGCTTCCACACCTTGTGGATGTGTTTATCCAATTTGTTCATTAGTGTGGTCATTGGCAATCCGGGGCTTTGTAATGACAAGGAAGTAACCTCACAATCCTTATCTGTGTCTAAAGTGTCGAAATGTGTGTAGAGTTTTACAAATCACTGTGTGTAATGTTTTGCGAAAAGAGTGAAGCAGACATTGTGTGTAATGGTGTGCAAATCTGTGGCGGTGTTTTGCTCCTTGGAGTAGAATTTTGCAAATTGTGTGGAAATTTTTATTTTAGAGTGTAAACAATCGTAAAAAACTGTAAAAGCTGCACCTTTAAGGTTACATTTTTTTCAGAATTTTTTTTTGCATACAGAGAGACAATAATGGTATCACTTTGCAAACGTTTGAAAAACATAAAAAATTAGGTTTTTGAAAATGGTGTCATCATTCAATTCATGTCAGATCAGTGTTCGGGACATTATTTAAAAAAAGTAATTAGTTATAGTTACTAGTTACTTCTCACAAATAGTAACTGAGTTATTAACTGAGTTAAATCATTATAAAAGTAACTGATTACCAGGGAAAGTAACTATTGTGTTACTAAAATAGTTGCTAAAATGTGAGGGGTGTACTCACCTTTGTAAGATATATACACAAATAAAACAACCTGAATCTCAGTGAGTATGTGCCCCACAGACATGAGAAATGTATGTATAAAAAGTTGAAAAGTCTACTTTTAAAGAAGTAAGAAAACAAATATTCTCTAAAGTAATATGATATCAACGCAAGCTCCAGTTTTTCCAAGCTCATTCTGTAATCAACATTCTCGTTCTAAACTCATAATGTAATCAAGCCCACGAGTAGCTCCGCTTTTAAAATTTTAAACAACATGTAAACGCCCACACTACCTATGTAAACAAACATGAAGATTCATCAAGTTCATCTCGGCTACTTTTTGTTTCTGGAAGAAAATGCGCTGAGAGAAAGAAGCCAGAATTTACCTCAGAAGAAGAATGCAATGCAAAAATTATAGTAACGGCGCTTTTTTTTTTTTTGTCAGTAACAGTAACGGTGGAAACAGTAATTTGTTTAATTACTTGTTACTGAAAAATTAATGCCGTAAGTAACACCGCTCATTTATAACTCCGTTATTCCCATCTCTGTGTCAGATAGATCATATTTATGAGTTGATTGCACATGAACGCCACCAAAAAATCCTAATTATGAGTGGGAAACTCTGAACTTTTTTTTTTTTTTTGCCTCAAAACTGATAAATACTTGGGCTTCATTCTTTAAAGAGGGACTATAAATGAAGTAATAACACACTGTAAGGTGTGAGACTGCTACAAAAGCGTGAAAACCAACTTGATCTCACAGCTCAGTTTTCACAGTTAAACAACATGACATCTCCGAGCTTCCCAGAGATGACATAAGGATCGTCCTATTAACACGAATCAAGGTGCGATTGATCAGTGGTCTGTGAAGAGTGCAAACAGGCCCTCATATCGACCCGGCAGTCTCTCCCCTAATGCTCCAGCTGAGCTGGAATCAGCTTTCCCCTTGAATCTGACAAACAGTCAGGAGCCGCAGTGGTGACTAATATGAAGAGCAGACCGCCGTAGGACGTCGGCTGACCAACTGCGGGCTTTGTGTGTTAATTGCTTCATGTAAGCTGTGAATCTGTGATAGCTACAATGACTCAGTCTCTGAACTACAAGGAATCTCTCAAACAGACACTGTAATATCTAAAGATTGCTACTGTGATGAATGGTGGTGGGTCAGCTGATTAACAACACTGATTTTTCATAGTCAACGATAGAAGAATAGCCTCTTTATTTCACTGTCAGTCAGATTTCACCCTGCTCTGATTGCTAATATGTACAGTAGAGTGAATGTAGATCGATGGCTGTTGGTATTGAGCGCTTCTGTCAGCTGCTTGGCCCCCCTTCAGCATCCTGCCCCTCTCAGCTCAGGCATACAACCGACTACTGACACCCATCTGCCCAAAAATACGCCAGAGACTGAGATGATTTAAAGAACATAGAAAATGAGATGCTTCAATGTGTTAACATGCTAAATCTGCAAAGCTAATGGGAGTAAAATGTCCAACAATTTTACGTGCCATTAGATTCTGATGTCATTTTACATGTCATTAGATTCTCAATAGCACTATTTCAACTTGATAACAGAAATATACCCATTTTTCCGCCTAGAGTTATGACATTGCATTAGCACTCCTAAAGCCATTTAATACACTACTGGTAAAAAAGTTTGGAGCAATTATGAAGTTTTGAATGAAGTGTTGTATGTTCATCAAGGCTGAATTAATTTATTTGTGAAATATTATTACAGCATATTAGAATGATTTCTGAAGAATCATGTGACTAAGATGGCTACTGAAAATTTAGCTTTGCATCACAGGACTAAAATATAGCGGCAAGCAGCAATTAAGGAGCCAAGCACAACAGAGGTAAAATGAAGAGTTAAGGATTTGTCTTTAATTACTCAGTAAAGAAAAGGGTTCTTCAACCTACTTCTGGAGAACTACCTTCCTGCAGACTTTAGTTTCAACCTTGCTTCAACACACCTATCTGTAATTAAGTAGCCCTGAGCACCTTGATTAGATGGTTCAGGTGTGTTGAGCTGAACTCTGCAGTATGGTAGCTCTCCAGTAGCAGGGTTAGAGACTGCTGTTAAAAACATTTGTTGATACAGAATTTTACTACAAAACTCAAAATGGCTGATGGCCAAAATGGTTGACATAGGCAAATTAGGTATTGTTTGATTTGGTATGCCGTTCCGAATCGAACAAGACCAATCATATGTTTTCCTATATCATTTGATCAGTAGGTGGCGCTGTGCCAAAACTCAGGTCATGCATGTCATAACACATAGCCTCATGTAAATTTTTGCACAAACTTTGTTAAATTCGTTAACAAGCTTTATGGAAATGGTTTGGTATATCAAAAAGCTTTTGATAACTTTTTGCCAGAATTATTTGAAGATGCTGAAAATTGGAAAAAGCATCTATGACAAATTCCAAAAAGATTCAAAATTGTGAAAAATCTTTACAATAGAAATATACTACTTGGTATGAGCCATGAATTAGAAGAAAAAACAATTTTGCTTTTAGACATTACAGTTTAAAAGTTACTCCAAATTTAGCCTGTTGGTGGCGCTAGAAAGTTTGAGTTAAAGACTCCAGATTTGCTGTAGTCAATGAGGAGACTGTCCTCTTTCCGTGTGTCAAATTTCATAACTTTCAAGTTAGTGATTCTATATAATTCATAACAATATGCTCAAATATTAAAACAATTTTGGTATTGTTTGATTTGGTATGCCACTCTGAATCGAATGAGATCACTCATATAATGTTTGATCAAATGGGTCAGAAAATATAAACAAAAATGTCAAATTTTACCAGTAGGTTTTGACCAGTAGGTGGCATTGTGATGAAGCTACTCATGTGCCCTTAGGTCATGCTTGGTATTTTCCACCCCTTTGCAACCCTAGGTATAACACACACCAAGTTTGGTCCAAGTTTGTTTGGTCATATCAAAAAGCTGTAGATAACTTTTTGCCAGCATTGTCTGAAGATGATTTGAACCAATTTGGTCGAAAATCTGACAATCTAGTTCAAAAAATGTTTGAATTCGAAAAATCTTTAATTGCGAAAAATCTTCAGAATAGATTTTTTTTTTTTTTATGAGCCAAGAAATCAAAGGAAAAAAATAATTTAGCTTTTAGACCTTACGGCTCAAAAGTTATTAGCAGAAACATGAGTGCAAATATGGCCTGTTGGTGGAGAGTTTGAGTTAGATACTCGAAATTTCCTGTAGTTAAAGAGACTGTCCTCTATTTGTGTGCCAAATTTCATAACTTGTGAGTTGATTGTTATCGACTCTATATGATTTATAACAATATGCTAAAGCTTTTGAAAAATACAGCATTTTAATGCAAAATTCAAAATGGCCCATGCTCAAAAAAAAAATTGGTATTGTTTGATTCGGTATGCCACTCTGAATTTAATGAGATCGCTCGTATAATGTTTGATCAAATGGGTCAGAAAATATAAACAAAAATGTCAAATTTTAACCAGTAGGTTTTGACCAGTAGGTGGCATTGTGATGAAGCTACTCATGTGCCCTTAGGTACTAATATGGCCGAAGCAGGAGCAGTAATACCACGCAGCACATGTGCAAATGCTAAATTAGCTGGGAACTCATTTCTGATAATACTCTGCCTGCTTCGGCCATATTACGGCAACAAACTTCCTTGACTATTATGCCGGAATGAAAGTGTAGTTCCTAATCTTATCAGCCTAGAAACTCGCAGCTTTGCATTTCCACGGGTCTTAGTACACGATATAACTACAGAAGAGTCAAGTTTTAAATACAACAAATATGGAAACTCGTTGGTCATTTTTGAACGCGATGCTATTGGTCTAATAGGATTCAATGATCTATGCTAAGCTATGCTAAAAGTGATATCGCCAGAACAGGAGAACGGCTGAATGGATTTCAAAACGGTAAAAATCAACTTATTAACTCGGGGGGAGTTGGAGAATGAGCCTATTTCCAAAAAAAGTGGAGTGTTCCTTTAATGATGAGACTGTATCCGTGTGCAAAATTTCATAACTTGTGAATTGATTGTTATCGATTCTATACGATTCATAACAATATGCTAAAATATTTGAAAAATACAGCATTTTAATGCCAAATTCAAAATGGCCCATGCTCAAAATGGCTGACATAGGAAAATTTGGTATTGTTTGATTCGGAATGCCACTCCAAATCTAATGAGATCACTTGTATGATGTTTGATCAAAGTGGCCAGAAAATATAAACAAAAATGTAAAATTTTAATATCTTTTGACCAGTAGGTGGTGTTGTGACAAAACTACTCATTTGTTTGGTATAACTCATACCAAGTTTGGTCTAAATCTTCTAAAGCATTGCAAAGATATACAAAATCCATCATTAAGACATTTTTAGCTAAAATAGGAGTCCATAATCAATATTACTGCTACTCATTTGTTTGGTATAACTCATACCAAGTTTGGTCTAAATCTTCTAAAGCATTGCAAAGATATAGCCTCAGATTTAATCAGATTTATTGACATGCTTTACAAAAAACTGGTACATCACAAAGCTATTGATAACTTTTTGCCAGCATTGTCCGAAGATGATCTGAACCAATTTTGGTGAAAATCTGACTATCTAGGATGAGTTCAAAACATTTTTTAATTTCAGAACATTTTAAATTGTGAAAAATCTTGACAATAGTTTTTTTTTTTTTTTTTTTTTGTATGAGCCAAGGAATCAAAACAATATGCTAAAGCGTCAAAATGGCTGACATAGGAACATTTGGTATTGTTTGATGTGGTATGCCACTCAATAGATTTTTGGTCAAACTAATCAAAAATTATAAACAAAACTGTATAACACGTACCAAGTTTGGTCTAAATCCAGAAATGCTGTTGCAGAAATATATCCTTATGTCCATTTGGTATTCTCAAATTTGTTAACACGCTTTATGAAAACAGTTTGGTATATCAGAAAGCTTTTGATAACTTTTGGCTAGGTTTTCTGAATATGAACTGAGCCAATTTTGGGGTAAATCGGAATAACCACCTAGGACAATTTAAAAAATCTTGACCCGTAGAAATTTTAATGTTGGTATGCATTTGACTCTGCATGAGCCAAGTAATCAGACGAAAGAAAATTGCTTCTAGACCTTACAGTTCAGCAGTTATTAGAAGAGATATAAGTGCAAATTTGGTCTATTGGTGCCACACTGCCACTAGAATGTTTGAGATAGAGACTTCAAATTTGCTATGGTTAATATTGAGACTGACCTCTATCTGTGGGCTAAACTTTTCTGCAAGCGATTCTATGGGCTGCAATACTCTCTGAGCAGAAGAAGAAGAGAACAAAGGAATACAATAGGTGCCTAAGTGCCTTCGGTGCTTGGCCCCTAATTATATTTTAAAATATAATAAAACAGACATTTTTAATATTATTTATTTATTTATTTATTTATTCATTTTCTTACAATATTAGTCATTCAATAAAATAAATCAAATAAATAAATTCAAATAAATTCCAAACTTTTTACTGGTAGTGTATATAAATGTGTATATTTTATAAGACATACTACAATGTTCTGACAGAAGGAAAAAAAGTAAGTTTTTAAAAAAAATTACAAAAAAGGCAATATTAAACCCTTTTTTTCTTTATATATTTTACATGCTATGATTAAAATAAAGTCACACAGTATTATTTATTATTAGTATTATATTTATTACTAGAATTTATTAAACAAATCAGTTATTCATTTAAATAGTCTTATATTTTCAGTTAAAAGAATGACTTTGTTATACAAATTGTTAAGAACTGCTTGGGATATATATCCAGTATGTTTTTATCTCATTCTAAGCATGCCTGTTAGTAGCGAGCAAAAGAAGATAAATAAACATGGCTTTTGCATTTAATGCTTGTCTGATGCGCAAATATGAATTTGTTTCAGCAGATTTGACTGTGGTGAAAATTCAATGGAGCTGAAAATTTATTTGACACAATGCTTTATTTTCAATTCGTTCATTTACTGAAGTAAATGTTAGACTTGTCAATATTTATAACTAAATATTTATATAAAAAATATATAGTTAAATGAGTGCATGCATTTGTATCTGACAGTGTTGACATACTGAGTGAGGAAAAACACTTTGTGAGCACAAATAAACACCTTTAAACATGCTGAAGGTGAATGCAATCATATATCTTCAAGCGGGTACCAGACTAGCAGTTTGGAAAATGGATAGATGAATGGATATTTCCTGGTATATGAACATTTCTTTAAAAAAGTAGCTTGTTTTGTCCTACTAGAGAAGCATGGCTGGATGCCAATTCTGTGTGTGTGATGTGCTGTGATGTGTGTGTGTCTCCTGCCCTGTAGGCATTAGCAGTAATTCTCTTCATTAAATGCCACTGGCAAAGCAGCAGTCTCCATCATGACTGTATGAATCACATCACAAAGAAATCACACCCGAACCGTAGATTCATTAGCTCAATCAGCAGTATGACTGTGTAAAATATCTGTGCACTAAATCAAACTCTTAATTAGGTCACAGTTTTTTCTTTCTTCTTTATTAGCTCATGTTCTCAGTAACCCCATAGCTGCATGATAATGCTCGTTTGTTTATACCAAGTAGGTTGTACCAAGTTATTTTAAGTGGTTTTTTATCTGCAGTTATTTTCCCTGTAGGGCCAATATCATCATATTAAAATGTGTAATGTTTGGTTTAAAACAGATTTTCTGCTTCCTCTATTGAACTGTACTACCACAGAAATTATATATATATATATATATATATATATATATATATATATATATATATATATTTTTTTTTTTTTTTTTTTTTTTGACTGGAAATGACACAGGCTTCTCCCAAAAGATAATAAGATGATGTACAAGAGGAAAAAATCATCACATCCACATCAATTCCACATCATTGTGATAAAAATACCACTCATCTTTTATTTACATTTGAACAAAAAGTGGCATGTCCAAAATTATTCATACCCTTCTCAATAATCAATAGAAAAGCCTTTTTTTTTGGCTATTACAGCAATCAAACACTTCCTATAATTGCTGACCAGCTTTTTGCATGTCTCCACTGGTATTTTTGCCCATTCATCTTTAGCCATGAGCTCCAACTCTTTCAGGTTGGAGGGTCTTCTTGCCATCACCCTGATCTTTAGCTTCCTCCACAGATTCTCAATTGGATTTAAGTCAGGACTTAAGGATTTTGATGTATTGCTCCTTTTTCATGGTGCCGTTTACTGTGATTAGGTTCCCTGGTAGTGATGGAAAGTTCGGTTCTTTTCCGCGAACCGGTTCTTTCGGACACCAGTTCTTTTACGCTATAACGTAATGACGTCATTAACGTAATTACTATCGTCCCGCCCGGGCCAGGACTCAAGTCGACATTCAAATGAAGTCAGTAGCTAATAACTTAAACATAATTTTGGTCTGACAAGTTTATGACAATTAAGTTTTGCATCTAAGCACCCATATACAGTTACATGCAGTGATCATATGAGTAAGTTTTACAAGTCTTGATATAAAAAATTATAAGATAAATTAATTCTAATCAGAAACACGATCAGCTATCTTCTTGAACTGGAAATCCCGAAACACCATTCACATAACACACTGGAAAAATTTGCTTACAGAATACATCTCCCTAGAATATTTTTCATCTCCATATACATCAGAATCGCAACATCCAACATCAGACCTCAGTCAACTCTTACAAATCTGACACACTTATCTTTAAGTATTCACAAAATATTATTCATATTTATATAAGGTATTAGTAACATGAGTGTTTTCATTATTATTATTTTTATTATTATTAATATTATTATTATTATTATTATTATTATTATTGTTGTTGTTTTCATTTATTGTATCACTATATCAGAGAAACACTGAAAAGTAAAAAATTGATGGGATGATGTTTTGTATGGACGGTAACAGTTTTCTGAAGATTACATCATTAAATATACATAATTAAAAATTTATAAATATAAATAAATTAAAACTGCACCCAACAAATACCACCCATGTTTTTAATGCACCACATATTGATTTTAATGCACCGCACTCTTCTTTTAATGCACCACTTGAATTCAAACTTACATACATCATATGATGTCTACAATGTTGCCTTGAATGGAGAAGAGGAAGGAGGGAAAAAAAAAAAAAAAACAAAAAAAAAAAACATGCACACTGACACAGAAGCTCGGATAGGTGTGGTATGTGTTGGGTATGGTTCATTAGTATATTTTCCTGCATACATATATTTAGATAACTACTATTGTGATTATATCATTATTATTATCATCATTATTATTATTATTATTATTAATAATAGTAATAGTACTGTTGCCTTCATCACAAAACATCGTCACAAAACATCATTGTTACAACTCAAACTTTACTATTGTTATTAATACTACTATTATTATTATTATTATTTATTTATTTATTTATTTATTTATTTATTTATTTTTATTATTATTATTATTTATTATTATTATTATTATTATTTTATTATTATAATTATTGATATTACTGTTACCATCATCACAACATCATACTGTAATCACCATCCTTGGGATTATTGCTGTTATTATTATTATTATTATGATTACTGTTATTATTGATATTACTGTTACTGTCATCACAAAATATTAACCGTATCATCACTACCTTTGGTATTATAGTTGTTACTCCGATTTATGGCCATTTCTATTATTTTTGAACATGCTAATACTACCTATACTGCTACTACTACTTATACATTATTATTATTATTCAGATTGTCTTGTTCTCATTTCTCATTTATTATCATTGTTGTTGTTTTTTTGTTGTTTTTTTGTTGTTGTTAGTATAGTTTTTTGTTTGTTTTTGTTTTTTGTTGGTATTGTTTCTGTTGTTGTTGTTTCTGTTTCTGCATTTACCATGTATGTTTTTGCACTCCAAATAAAAAAAAAAAAAAAAAAAAAAAAAGAAACACGATCAGCTTACTATGCACATTCAGAATCCATAAAGATTTATTTGTTATAAACATACGTTTTACCAGATCCCCTCATTGAACTAGTTCGGTTCAGATGGAGTCAGTCATAGCAGGAGCTTGTTTATGTTTGGCAGCTGCACGAGTCACGCATGTGCACAGTATCAGCTCATCGATTCTCAAATCGGACGCGTCCGAAGGAAACCGGTTCTCGTTCAGTGTACTGGTGATCCGAAAGAACCGGTTCTTGTTCAGTGTACTGGTGATCCGAAAGAACCGGTTCTTGTTCAGTGTACTGGTGATCCGAAAGAACCGGTTCTTGTTCAGTGTACTGGTGATCCGAAAGAACCGGTTCTTGTTCAGTGTACTGGTGATCCGAAAGAACCGGTTCTTGTTCAGTGTACTGGTGATCCGAAAGAACCGGTTCTTGTTCAGTGTACTGGTGATCCGAAAGAACCGGTTCTTGTTCAGTGTACTGGTGATCCGAAAGAACCGGTTCTTGTTCAGTGTACTGGTGATCCAAAAGAACCGGTTCTTGTTCAGTGTACTGGTGATCCAAAAGAACCGGTTCTTGTTCAGTGTACTGGTGATCTGAAAGAACCAGTTCTCGTTCAGTGTACTGGTGATCCGACAACCGCTGCAACCGATTCATGACTCGAGAACGACAACCGCTCTGGCAGCTACTCTGCTCATGCGCATCATCAGCTCTCTTTTCACAGCCGTTCAAACACTGTTTGAGTAACTGAATAACTCTGGAAATTGGTTTATTTTGAATCAGAGGGAGTGTCGGGCACGTTAAAAAGTAAAAACCTTTAAGTAATTTGTGGATTAGTGCTTACTGGAGACACAAACCATTTCAAACGATTCAGTTTGATTTGATGAACTGGTTCGACCGGTTCACTAAGAAGATCTGGTTAAATAGAATGATTCATTCGCGAACCGGACATCACTATTCCCTGGTCCACCGGCTGAACCCCCCCCCCCAAAAAAAACATTAGGTTCCCACCACCATGTTTGACAGTGGGGATGGTGTTCTTAGGGTTGAAGGCTTCTCCTTTTTTACGTCAAATGAAGGCTACATCATTGTGGCCAAACAATTACATTTTTGTTTCATCTGACCATAAAACAGAAGACCAGAAGTCTTCTTCTTTGTCCAGTTGAGCATTTGCAAAAACCAAGTGGGCTTTTGTGTGCCTTATCTGGAGAAGTGGTGTCCTCCTTGGTCGAGAGGGTCCTCGCTGCAGAGCCATATAAGAGGAGCTGGAGCTCCAGCTCCCCCTTGCTGGAGGTAATGGGTGGAGATAGACACCTAACCACACCCTAACCCTACCCCTTACCCTATCCCTAACCTTAACTCCACCCATTTGTTCACTCAGAGGTTGAGCTAGACATCAAGAGAGGTGGAGCTGGAGGCCATTTGAGCAGTACTTGCCTTGGTCTGCGTCTGTGGAACCCAGCAGTGTGCAGTGCACAAACCAACAGCAGAGAGCCTCTGTTTTTCACCTGTTGAGTTGATTAAAACAGCTGTCCCTAATGAATCAGGGTAATTAGGATGCTTTAGAACAGCTTGGACTATTTGGAATGGTATAGAACTTTGGATTTTCCCATAGACTGTGACAGTTTGCAAAGGGTATGAATAATTTAGGACATGCCACTTTTTGTTCAAATGTAAATAAAAGCTGAGAAATATTTTTTTTCCACAATGATGCCTCTTGTACATCATCTTATTATCTTTTGGGAGAAGCCTGTGTCATTTCTGGTCCAAAAAAAAAAAAAAAAAACTTGCTGGTTGAATAAAAATAACTTTAAGTCAGAATTTACCAGGCGTATGAATAATTTCGGGCTTGACTGCATATTATTGATCTATTTTTCCATGGTGCTACTACTAATAAGATCTAGTTAAGATGACAGAAATTATCCAAAATGACAAGTAAATTGGTGGGACGTGTTTTCTCTCAAGAAAAAGTGATCTAATAACATAAATTCCAAAGTAAATGAATCCTAATTGTAAGAAAATAAGAAAAACTGAATCTAATTAAATAATTTCTGTGATGAGTCCGAATAGATTAACAAGCTATTTCTTGTCATAAAACCAAAAGATAAAGATGACTAATCTCTAATACAAAAGAATACAGAATTGTACAGCCATACTGTTGCGCTGCAAGTGCAAATAATAACCATATGCAAGACAGCTTGTTCCCCTATGATTCTGTTTAGTGAAAATCTACATTAAACAGCTGATGTTTCTCACCTCAGTGATTATTCATCGACAGATCCTCTTTTTTACACCTCCAAAAATAGTGTGATTTTGTTTGAGTGTTAATTCAGTGTGTATGAATGTGTTCCAGCTCACCCACATTTTCAGTAAAGAAACTAAATCATTATGAACACAGAATGACAGTTGTAACATGTAAAACACACAAATTCATTAAGAAGCTTGTGTGTTGTTGTCAGGTGAAGCACATTTAAGTGTTTTTATATAGACTTGATTATACACTTGATTCTTTTAAAATAGAAGATGTGATCAATTTAGCACATCCTCTGGTTCAGTTCAGCTAGTCAGTTCAAGGTGCCTGTGGGGACATTGTTTTCCTCATTTTTTAATATTTTGCTGCTTCATGCTCATTTTGTGTGATGAAAAGCATGTTACATTTTCACTAAAGCAGATGAACGGGACTGTGAAAATGCTTTATGTTGATTCTTGCTTGTCAATGAAATGAAATGTTACCATCACAACCAACTGACTTAAAAAAGTAACATCTGAAAGTCTTGCACTGCTCTGCTTTAGACATAGAATTAACATAGAATGAATTAATTTCTTAAATTTCCATTCATTAATTTACTCTATATTAATTACACATTAATTAATTTAGTTTAGCGCAGTAGATATCAGTAAAGCAATGCTAATGAGCTAAAAAATGATTAATATGTGGGTAAATTTAAAGGTAAATGTGACCCTGGACCACAAAACCAGTCATAAAGGTCAGTTTTTTTAAAATTGAGATGTATACATCCAAAAGCTGAATAAATGTTTGTTAGGATAGGACAATATTTAGCTGAGATACAACAATTTGAAAACCTAGAATCTGAGGGTTCAAATAAATCTGTTCAAATGAAGTGCTTAGCAATGCTATATAATATTACTAAACAGAAATAAAGTTTTGATATATTTATGGAAGGAAGTTTATAAATATCTTCATGGATGATCTTAATATCCTAATGATTTTTGGCATAAAAGAAAAATGGATCATTTTGACCCATTTGACCCTATTTTTGGCTATTGCTACAAATATACCCCTGCTACTCAAAGACTGGTTTTGTGGTCAATGGTCATAAGTCTAAAAGTATTACATGTTCAAACATGACACAATAAAAATGTGCGTCTTTACAGTTACTAAAGAAACACAGCCAATACCAATGACTTAACATGACCAGAATGTATTTGTCTACAAATACAAAAGAAACACATTCCGAATTGCTATGTTAACATGCAGTGCAGGTTGACATGGTCAAATTTCACAGTTCTCTTTAATGCTTTTGGCCCCATCTGCCTTCCATACTCAGTAAAACTGAAGTAGCAAAACATAACAATAATATTTGACAACTGTTTTGCAATAGAAATGTTGTAGGACCAACAGTAATACTACAGTAATGTATTTTCTCTCAAATTTCTCAGAAAAATGAATGAGATGTTTTGTTTTTGACATATTAGGCATACAAATAAGAGTTAACGTGTGCATATTTGAATGTGAACGTGCGTTATTACTCCCCAACTAGACTTCGACTAAAGTTCTTCCTGTGTCCAAGACATGCTTATAGACTTGTTGTTGGTGCTTTACTGCTAATGGTGTTAATTTCAGGTAGAAACTGCAATAAATTGCATAAACAGTGGTATTAAAAAGTGTTGGCCCCCTTCCTGATTTTTTAATTTTTTTGTCACACTTTTAATGTTTCAGATCATCAAACAAATTTAAATATTAATCAAAGATAACACAAGTAAACACAACATGCAGTTTTGAACATGCAGTTTTGAAATGAAGGTTTTTTTATGAAGGTAAAAAAAAATCAAAACCCACATAGCCCTGTGTAAAAAAGTGTTTGCTCCCCCCCCCCCCCCCGTTAAAACATAACTGTGGTTTATCACACCTGAGATCAGTTGCTCTAGCCACACTCACACCTGATTACTGCCACACCTGTTCGCAATCAAAAAATCTCTTAAATAGGACCTGCCTGACAAAGTGACGTAGACCAAAAGATCCTCAAAAGCTACACATCATGTTGAGATCCAAAGAAATTCAGGAACAAATGAGAAAGAAAGTAATTGAGATCTATCAGTCTGGAAAAGGTTACAAAGCCATTTCTAAAGCTTTGGGACTCCAGTGAACCACAGTAAGAGCCATTATCAACATGGAACAGTGGTGAACCTTCCCAGGAGTGGCTGGCCGACCAAAATTACCCCAAGAGCGCAGCGACAACTCATCCAAGAGGTCACAAAAGACCCCACAACAACATCTAAAGAACTGCAGGCCTCTCTTGCCTCAGTTAAGGTCAGTGTTCATGACTCCACCATAAGAAAGAGACTGGGCAGAAATGGCCTGCATGGCAGAGTTCCAACACGAAAACCACTGCTGAGCAAAAAGAACATAAAGGCTCGTCTCAGTTTTACCAGAACACATCTTGATGATCCCCAAGACTTTTGGGAAAATACTCTGTGGACTGACGAGACAAATTGAACTTTTTGGAAGGTGGGTGTCCCATTACATCTGGCGTAAAAATAACCCAGCATTTCAGAAAAAGAACATCATACCAACAGTAAAATCTGGTGGTGGTCGTGTGATGGTCTGGGGCTGTTTTACTGCTTCTGGACCTGGAAGACTTGCTGTGATAAATGGAACCATGAATTCTGCTGTCTACCAAAAAATCCTGAAGGACAATGTCCGGCCATCTGTTCGTGACCTCAAGCTAAAGCGAACTTAGGTTCTGCAGCAGGACAATGATCCAAAACACACCAGCAAATCCACCTCTGAATGGCTGAAGAAAAACAAATTGAAGACTTCGGAGTGGCCTAGTTAAAGTCCTGACCTGAATCCTATTGAGATGCTGTGGCATGACCTTAAAAAGGCGGTTCATGCTCGAAAACCCTCCAATGTGGCTGAATTACAACAATTCTGCCAAGATGAGTGGGCCAAAATTCCTGCACAGCGCTGTAACAGACTCATTGTAAGTTATCACTAACACTTGATTGCAGTTGTTGCTGCTAAGGGTGGCCCAACCAGTTATTAAGTTTAGAGGGCAAACACTTTTTCACACAGGGCCATGCGGGTTTGGATTTTGATTTCCCTTCATAATAAAAAACTTCATTTAAAAACTGCATGTTGTGTTTACTTGTGTTATCTTTGATTAATATTTAAATTTGTTTGATGATCCGAAACATTAAAGTGTGACAAACATGCAAAAAAAAAAAAAATCAGGAAGGGGGTCAACACTTTTCATATTTCATATTTTCATACATTTAAGGTGCTGCTTTGCTTTTACTTTTTTGTCGCTTTTTGTTTTAGTAGTAATAATGTAAATATACAATTTTGAACGCACAAATAATTATGAGCTCAGTTGGATTACATAAGGCTACAATCTATAACCTGTGTGCTTTATTACCCCCTTGAAAAAAACCCTCAAATCTGCTTTGTCTCAATTATTAAACCTTGATTCATTCACTACATTCAGCCCTGTGTTATCATAAGGTGTTGTAAAAACCTCCTTTGATGCTGAGTGACGCAGTCTAACATGCATCCTGCGTAAAAACTCCTTGATCGCAGTGGTTCTCACCTTGAAGTTACATGAGTTTATCAGTTTCATCAACAATAAAACAAACTTATTGTTTTAAGGTCTGCAGATGATCTGAATTAGTCTAAATCAGTGGCGTGTTAATGCAATGAGAAATGTGTGCAAACACAGCAGGTGGCTTTTAAGAGCCACTTGAATGGCAGAACGCCACTGAGAGACAGACGCTGAAATATGGCAGATGACAAACATATCTGCTGTTTCATCACAGCTCAGATCTGAGCAATGAGTTTCTTCCTAGCTGGATGCACCGAGAAAAAACATATAATAAGTTCTGTGGCAGATCAGTATAAAGCACTTTAATTAAAGAAACGCTTTCATTAAATCGTAAATCTCTGTCTAGTCCTGAACTAACATTTCAAGGGGCCACTGAAAGAGAGAAATGAGTTAGACAGAAATACATTAATCTACGCTAAGCGGCTCAAATGTCTCTTATGTCACATTATGTTAGTCATGTCTTAATTAATCATATCTTTACTTTATAAAACTAGGAGGTGACCAGAGCTGTTAGATTATGCGCTTGGGAGTAGCTCACTCAAATATGAAAATTGTGTCATCAATTACTCACCACCATGATGTTTTATGATTTTTCTCTCCTTCTTGGAACAAAGGGCAATAAAATAGTTTTAGAGCCTGATTGATAACAAAAGCAGTCTTGCAAGATACAGCAACACTTTTTAATCAGCACCTTGGCGTAGACTGCAGTCAGATTTACGTCTCACTGACGTCTTTTTAGACTATTTTGCGCACATGATATCTGACCTGTTACAAACATGAACATAACATTATTTGAATGTAGGTTGGTAGTCACTATGTGCAATTATTAAGTTGCACTGGACTTTTGGACACAAACCTATAGAAAGGTTTTACGGAATTTACATTTCTGGTTTGCTAGATTTTTGTGAAGCAAGTATAAAGCAAGTTTGTTTTTCAATAACTGAACTTTGGGATTTTGGAGGAACACACCATAATAAATCCATTAAACACTCTTCTAATGATTAATTTTTCTGTCAGCTGATTTCAGTGATTGAATATTTAGTTAGTAAAGGCAGGTTAACAGAGTAAAAGCACAAAAACACATCACCATACTTCCCCAGTTGATTGACTGCAATGAGAACTGAATGGTTTCTGTAATATTCTATTTGAATATAAATAAGGCATTATCTAATTAAATATGTACTATTTGCATACATTTCCAGAACAGAATTCTGAACACCGGATTTAGCCGATTTTAATATTTTAGTTTTATATTTTAGATTTCGTTTCTTATCATGCCATAAATCAGTAACTTATGTCAACAGCTTATGTCAAAAATCTTCAGAATAGATTTGGTGATACACCAGAATAAAGTATGAAGTGGAGATTTCTGCAGTGGGAAAAACTCATTTGGGAAAATTATGTTTAAAGATACGTACTGTAATTGAAATCTACAGATGCAAACAGTTAAAGTGCAATAAAAGCACCATCTACAGTTTACTTTGATTGTTTTTATTTCACTAGTTTGAAACAGCATATTATAAAAAGCCAAAAACCCCAACATTTAAAAATGAAATGATGCATTAAAAAACTGTTTTGAAAAAAGGTTTAAAAACTGATGTAGGGCTGTCACTAACGATTATTTTGGTATTTTGGTTATTTTGATGATTAATAAAATAATCAGATTCTTGAATATGTGGGCATCAAAATGTGTAAACTCTTATTTTTATTTTAAAATCGCCATGAACAGTTAGCATATTAAGACAGATAATGATGCATTCTCCTGTGTCGGCATAGGTTTATAAATGATTTACCTTGCAAATCTTATATAATCTGGTACACATTGTCCCCAGAGATGGAGAGATGGAGTTTGAGACAGTCCGTGCATGTAAATAATAACTGTTTGAACCGCATTTACTGCTAACTGAGATGCATGTTACCTAAATGCATGTAAATAAAATGCATATTAAAATCAATTTTTTTTTTTTTATATATGTTGGCCTTAAAGGATTAGTTCACATTCAGAACAAAAATTTACAGATAATGTAATTATCCCTTATCATCCAAGTTGTTTGTCTTTCTTTAGTTGTAAAGAAATTATGTTTTTTTGAGGAAAACATTTCAGGAATTATCTCTGAGCATTTGAGGTTAAAAAGTGTATAAATTGTCAATTTGTTTAAAAACAATCGTTTCACTAGATAACTTCCTCGGCTGGGATCATTTAGTGCTCTTTGAAGCTGCATTTAAACTGTATTTTGGAGGTTCAAACTTGGGGGCACTATACATATTCATTATATGGAGAGAAATCCTGAAATGTTTTCTCCAAAAACATAATTTCTTTACGACTGAAGAAAGAAAGACATGAACATCTTGCATGACAAGGGGTGAGTACATTATCTGTAAATTTTTGTTCTGAAAGTAAACTAACCCTTTAAGGTAAGCTAGAGTGCTCCAAAAAATGACAAAATTTGGATTCACAAGACATAAGCATTCAAAACTTACAGTCTCTACTTCAGCTTCTCATCAAACTTTCTGTCCGATCAATTGCTCTGTAGAATCCGAAGTATCCTGCCCCCTACCTGCTGGATTTTTCTGAAGAACAGTGCTCAGTTTAACTGTTCAGAACAAACAACACAAAACAAAAAACAGTCGTAGATCATCCAGGTAACCACTCACAATATTAAGAAATGAAGCTAGCGCAAGTTCTGCCAGGAAGACTCAATTGTTCGCGTCACTAATTACCTCCTCATCTATCCAATCATATCATTTACTGTAGCTTAAAAAGGGTAGCGCTTACACATGTCTGAGTTCGCAGACGCTGTCGCTCCAGTACCTCCATCCTCCCCACCTCCACCAAGATGGGATCCTTCCTCCAACGACTCTACTCCACCAAGCCAGGTCCTCCCTCTACCAACCACATCACCATCAGTCAAACTATCCCCTCCATCCCGAAGACTTCAGATTGTTCTTTTCCTCCATTCACCCACCATCACCAGATGGCCCCTTTCCTGACTCCGGGGGGTGAGCGGCGCCCCCGCCTTCGTCTTCAGGCGGGACCCGCAGATTCCGTACCCTCTGAATGCAAGTTAAGAACGGGGCCTACGCCAAATAACCTGATTGCTTGCTGAGCTCCTAAATAAATGTCATTGTCACAGTATAAATTCTCCCGAGTCTTTCTGGTAGAACTAAGGGTTCCCAAATTTTTGAAGGGGTTATTTTAATAATTTCAGCTATTTTCTGTCTTGTGGACTATATGTAAACATACTGTACTGTATTCACTTGATACAGGCAAATTGCAGTTGATGAGTTTTTAAAAATTGAGTACTTGAATTGAATCGAAAGTGAAGGGAAAAAAAGCTCAGCCCTAACAACTCATTCACAACAACTTAAAAACTCAGAACACTAAATCAGCGCTGTAGAAACCATAAAATTCAGGTCAGCACCAACATCAGTGCAGAACGTCTTGCACAAGCATACAGCACTTTACAGCTCTAAATTATCTTTAAATCGTTTAAAAATTTTAGATATTTTATGATGACATTTCAGCATAATCCATTTCAAGGACAGTCTAACCTTTAGAAAGACTAAATGGCATCTATAAATCTCTCAGGAGTAGTTTAATGCTCACAGGCATTAAAATCTGTCTAAAGCACTTCTGATGCATCCAAATCTTATCCATAACAAAAATACAGATAAACAACTTATGATTACTTATACTCTATGTGCACTCAGTTCAACTGGCATATGTGCATTACTTCATCGTGGCTGTGTCATGATGACTGTTATTTTCTCTACACATGCTGATTTTGCTGCTGATTGATCATTAACGTATTCTTTCTCATTGGCAAATGCATATGACTCATATGTCTATGCACTTTGTGCCTGTTTATTACATGCACCCAAGTGCGCCTACTGCGTCTGAACCTTAATTAGAAGTCAAACTCTTCAGTGTTGTTTTCAGGTCACTCCTGCCTGAGCAATTTGACTGAATACAGTCATTCTGGGTGATTGTGCTATTTCTGAAGCTGGTTCCCCCCCACAGATTCTCTTCAAAATGAAATTGTTCTGTTGGACAAATTGTTGGCGAAGCACAATTACGTGGTTTACACACTGCAGGTGATACTGAAATTTTATTATATCAGGGCTTTACTGCAAATGATTTTATTTGAGTAACAATCACGTTTATGTTTTCAGTTCTAAATGTATTTTAATAGACTGGATCACACCGTGAAAGCGTGAACTCTAAATGCACGCAGTAAACCATCATGTAGTGTATGCATGCATTCTCAGGGTGTGTTTTTGCTTGGTTTTTGTGATATATCTGATAATGTCAAATTGCATATCATTTAAACAACAACTGACCCTTCGCAAATACCTGCCCTCCTTAGTTACTGTTGCTATGTCTGACAAGCCATGCCGCTCTCACACTACACATCATGTTCTAACGCAGAAAACTGCTAACTGACAACTGACAACATGCCGACAGACAAGAAAGAGCAGGTTACTTCTGGTACGAAACAAGGTTTCAGCTATAAAATGTTGTCAATTTTTAAGAAACTCAAACAATAAATACCATTTTGTGGCTCTTTAATGTGTCCTGAAAGATTTTTTTTTTTAATTTCAAGTGCGGAAAGACTTTAATACACACAATTTTTCAAGTTTAAGCCCACCGAAGTTAATCTACTCTCCTGTCTGATTTGTTTGTGGAACAAAATGGTGGATTCGGTGTTATGATTGGTCAGATCACCTGTCAATCTAGCTATTTGTGAAGGGTCAATTACCATATTATCATAGACAATATATATCACACACCATCAAATTCGCATCGAATGTTCTTCGACTTTTAAACATAATAAATTTGTTTATGAATAAAGATTGATCTTCCCTGCTGATAAAAACAGCTAAAACCAGCCTGGTTGGTTTTAACTGGTCATCCAGGCTGGTCTTAGCTGGTCAGCAGGCTGGTTTTAGAGGGTTTTTTGCCACTTTCTTAGCTGGTCAGGCTGGGAGACCAGCTGGAACAACCAGCTAAAACCAGCCTGACCAGCCTAGACAGACTGGGAGACCAGCTAAAGCCAGCTACTTCCAGCTTAAACCAGCTAAGACTAGCCAATCAGCTTAGGCTGGTTTTAGCTGGCCATTCAGCCTGGTCTTAGCTGGCCAGCAGGCTGATTTTAGAGGGGTTTTGGCCACTTTCTTAGCTGGTCAGGCTGGGAGACCAGCTGGAGCAACCAGCTAAAACCAGCCTGACAAGCCTAGACAGACTGGGAGACCAGCTAAAACCAGCTACTTCCAGCTTAAACCAGCTAAATCCAGCCAACCAGCTTAGACTGGTTTTAGCTGGTCATCCAACCCTGTCTTAGCTGGTCAGCAGGCTGGTTTTAGAGGGGTTTTGGCTACTTTCTTAGCTGGTCAGGCTGGTCTTAGCTGGTCAGGCTGGGAGACCAGCTGGAGCAACCAGCTGGAACAACCAGCTAAAAACAGCCTGACCAGCCTAGACAGGCTGGGAGACCATTACTTCCAGCTTAATCCAGCTAAGACCAGCCAATCATCTTAGGCTGGTTTTAGCTGGCCATTCAGCCTGGTCTTAGCTGGCCAGCAGGCTAGTTTTCGAAGTGTTTTGGCCACTTCCTTAGCTGGTCTGGTTGGGAAACCAGCTGGAACAATCAGCTAAAACCAGCAAAAATCAACTGCTTCCAGCTTTTTTCAGCAGGGTGTTGAAAGTTTGATGTCAAATGTTTTCCTCCTATTCAAATTTGACATTGAAGGAGACCATTGTGAGAGTATTAGAGTTTTTGTCTCCGGAGACAAGTTTGAGAAGCAAGACATTCAAGCAAAAATCTCCATTTGATCTCAAATGAACCCAATTTCTGTCTAGCAGACCCATTTGGGGTGTTAAAGAGATCTCTTTTTGTTTTATTTTTTCTTCCCTCTGCTTAGCTTTAATATTATTCATCCATACAATTTAAATCAAACACAAAACCTGCATTGTTTTATCTGAAGTCATTTCATGTAGACAGTGTTTTATTGCACAATGATTAAACAGAATAAATCATGACCTGTATTTACATGCAAACATGGGCTTTATGTGACAAACTTTTCAGTGCTAAACATTTCAGTGCTAAACATCTTATACTCAACATCTTGCACTTATATAAGTCCTTTCTAGTGTGTTTGTAAAATATGCCGTATATACAAAACTTAAGAACTTAAGATTTTTTAATAAATCAATTAATTGGAGATGCTTTTGATTATTACAGTGCATTGGAAAACTTAAAATGGAATCCAGAAAAGTAATGGAAAAGAATTAGGTAAAAAATAAAACGGCAAACTTAATTAATTAGACAGGCTTTTGGATACTACTACTAATAATAATAATTTAAACATTAAAACAGATTATAAAAATTATTCTGGAAATGAAACAGATAGGGCTGTATAATTATTATTATTTGTCTTTCTAAAGAATTTTAGGATTAGAAATAGCAATTACTAAGCAAAAATTTTTTTCTATAATGGAGTCTTAATAGAGATTGCAGCAAAACAATAAAGAGATAATCTATGTTTCTTCCATCACATTCTTAGTTTTGACTCTGTTTGTCTTAAATATTTTTCTAAGGAGAAATCAAATTTTAGGAGAAACACCTGAAATGCTTTTGATACTAAAATGAGAAATATAGTCTCTTGAGCTCAGCAACAGCAAACTCTGATCAATTTTTTTTTTCTCTGGGAAAGTATTATACCATATGAAACTTATAAACCCTGCTGTTTCAACAGTAGAGAGTATACACAGTATTCACTATGCAAGTAGTAAACCTACACGCTAATCTTTAAATTCTCTAACACTGGTCAATAAAAATTCATTGTTTGACTGCTCTGGGTTTATTAGACTTAGATCAGTGTTTGCACATGGCAATCCGTAAAAGACAACTAAACTGAAACTGATAGTTTTTAAAGAGTTTTCCCTTAACAGGACACATTTTAACTTCATATATATCACATTTCATTTTAATTTGTATTTTTCTGTACTGTACAAATTCAAAAGAATAAACCACAGTTTACGGAGTATACACTCTTAAAAATGAAGGTGCTTTACGATGCCATAGAAGAACCTTTTTTGTCTAAATGGTTCCATAAAGAACCTTAAACATCTAAAGAACCATTCTGTTTCACAAAAGGTTCTTTGTGGTGAAAGAAGGTTCTTCAGATTATAAAAAGGTATGAAAGAGATGGTTCTTTAAAGAACCTTTGACTGAATGGTTCTTTGTGGAACCAAAAATGGCTCTTCTATGGCATCGCTTGAAGAACCTTTTAAAGCACCTTTATTTTAAGAGTGTAGAACACAGGTAAGGAGTTATGAGCTAGAAAAAAAAAAAAGAAAAAAGTCATATATATATATATACTTTTGCAAACATATAAAATGTTTTACAAGTGGCCTTTCGAGTCTGTTTAGACAAACAGTTTCGAAAAGTATCATAAACTGAAACTGTCATTGAACCATTGAGGTGAAATATTTCACTAAAACCCTAAACTTTGTAGTAACATGTTAAATATACAGTGAGAATACACCATCTTTAAACGCACCAGTAGAAGATGTAAAGACAGAAGAAAAGCCCTTACTTGTGAATTCCTGTGCAGTAGTAGGTGAGCGTCATGCAGGTGTGTCTGCTCTGCAGTCGCGCTTACATACTTCAACTTATATATTGAGGTGAAAGGTTTTAGACTTCAAACTCTGAACCACACACTGATTTTAATGACGCTGATTCAGTCACATGGCAGGAAAGTCTTGATGTAAACAATGAGAGCATGCTGTCCCACACAGCAGGGCTAGATCTGATGAGATGCCAAGCTGTGTGATATATCATATTTCAACATTTTTCTTATTTTTTGCAGTTGTTACTACACAGAAATTATGTATGTTCAGTTTTAACACCATAAGTGATCTAAAAAAAAAAATCTAAATAAAAGATCCCTGAAGCTAAATATATGAATGCAAGCATATATTACCATTGTACAATGCTTTATTGTATAATTCAGGTTTATTTACAATACATTTGTAGAGTTATTTTAAAATATCCCTGGCCAATACATACATTGAAAGCTATGTTATTTTGAGCCAAAACATAACTCTCAGTTCTCAAACAATATTAAAGAGCAGGTCTTTATGTTTACATTATTCACACAGTCCAGCTGCTTGTGGACAATTTTGTCGCCATCTGGAGGACAAGCTGAAAACTTCTTTCACCTCTCACAAATATTGACAGTGCAAATCATGCCATAATTAGGTGGCTACTAGTCAAAATGTTTTAAAGTATTCTCTTCTGCTCACCAAGCCTGCATTTATTTGATCCAAAATACCACAAAAGCAGTAATATTGTGAAATATTTTTACTATTTAAAATAACTGGTTTCTATTTGAATATATTTTAAAATGTAATTTATTCCTGTGATCAAAGCTGAATTTTCAGCATCATTACTCTAGTTTTCAGTGTGACATGATCCTTCAGAAATCATTCTAATATGCTGATTTGCTGTTCAAAAATTTACTTATATTTTAATTATTATCAATATTTAAAACAGTTGAGCACATTTTTTAAGGATTCTTTGATGAATAGAAGCATCCAAAGATCAGCATTTATCTGAAATAAAAAGCTTTTGTAACATTATACACTATACCATTCAAAAGCTTGGAGTCCATATATATATTTTTTTATTTTATTTTTTTGGGGGGAAAGAAATTGTAGAAATTAATACTTGCTTTGACCACAGGAATAAAGTATATTCATATAGAAAACAGCCATTTTAAGTAGTAAAAATATGTTTTTGCTGTACTTTGTATCAAATAAATGCAGGCTTGGTAAACATTAAAAACCTTACTGTTCAAAAAGTTTTACATCTATCCTTATTGTGTACATTTATACTCAAATTACATCTATTAATTTAGTAGATTTTGTCAAAATATAGCTTACAAGGGAAGACAGACAAAACAACAAAAATGCAATACATAACACGTTTGATTTTATCATTTGACAATAGGTTTGTCATTGGTTGTGTTATTTTAAGAGAAAAATCAAAGCACGACATTAACTAACTAATAAACTGGGTATTGCACATCAAGTCTGCAGATTAAAAATGCACAAATTTTACCAATTACTTTGGAGGGTACCGGGCAAACGGTGCATCCTCATTTACCTTGCCCTGATAAAAGAAAACGAAAATGATTAAAGTACAAATAAGTCACTTTTTATGTATGTAATAATAACAAGGCATTGTCAAGAGGAAATGTAATAATGTTATATAATATATGTGATGCGGGCTGGGAAAACCCGTCGCTGGGATGTTTTTATGAAATTCGAAAAATAGGTCGAAGGTCACTTTTTTGTGTCAAAATTAGGTTTTCATTCAATTATTATTTTATATCATCTTATTTATCACCTCTAAAAATATCTTGGCAAAATTCACTTGTTTAGTGCAGAAAAATAGCGATTTATTGCAGCAAGCAGAAATCTTTCAACTATCTTTCAACTATGGACAAAATTTGGCCATTTTTCGAAAGGGCTTGAACCCAGCTGTATCAAAACCTAAAAAAAGGGTAAAATTTCACCATGTGTTGGGTTTTCCTAGATGGCATCACATATAATGATTCTGATCAAAAGTTTTCTTTTTCTGAGAAATTAATATTTTTTTCCAGCAATGATGCATTAAATTGATCTTAAGTAATATGAAATAGCTGCTGAAAATTAAGCTTTGCTATTTAGTAAAGGAATAAGTCATTTGGTGAAACATGTTATAGTATCTTCACCGTTCACCAAAGTTTTACCGTTCTACAGCTACCAAAATCTCACAGCTAGAAGAAAATGCTGAAAGCTTTGGTGCTTGGCCTATAATTATGATTATGATGCAGAACCGCTACTGTAAATATGAGACTCACCATTGGTACATCGTCAAGCCTCTCAAAGTGTGGCCTCCTGGAACGAACAGCCTTCACGATCACAACCATAACAACTGCAGCCAGCACAATGCAGAAAATACACACCACTGCAACCAGCCCTGGATTTGATGCCACATCTTGTACTTCTCGGTCTCCAAGAGCTATACAAGACAGAGAAAAATCAACAACAGAAATGTATAAATCTACAAATATAGAGGTTTATAAACTAGGGTCAGAAATTAAGAGGCAATATTTGTTTTCTCAACATTAACAAAAGCTGCATGGACATGGCATTTACTGTATGTTTATTTACACTGTCTGTTTAACGCTATACAGTCAAACCAAAAAATATTCAGATAGGCTACTAGAAATGATATTGATTTTTTTTTTACTAGTGGGTACAGGATACTATAGTTAATTTATTGAAGTGAAGATAGCAAAATTAAGTAAACTGTGACATATTATACCCAAAAACTCTTCAGTGGACTACCAGTAAAATTGCGAAAAATTTGGGACCAAAACTGTGATTTGACACTTTGACCTGACCATGCTTTCTTTTAAAGTTATCTTACATTTATTTAACTCTTGAGTTCCTGCCATAATTTATTATAATTTTCTTAACTATTGCAAATAAACTGTGATATTGTGAGAAATGTTGAAGGTGTCTGAATACATTTTGGTTTGACTGTATTTACATGTATACAGGTGCATATCAATAAATTAGAATGTTGTAAAAAGGTCATTTATTTCAGTAATTCAACTCAAATTGTGAAACTCACTGAATTCAGTGCACACAGACTGAAGTAGTTTAAGTCTTTGGTTCTTTTAATTGTGATGATTTTGGCTCACATTGAACAAAACCCCACAAATTCACTATCTCAACAAATTAAAATATGGTGACATGCTAATCAACTCAAAAGACAATCATGGGGAAGACTGCTGATCTGACAGTTGTCCAGAAGTCAATCATTCACAAGGAGGTTAAGCCACAAACATTCATTGCCAAAGAAGCTGGCTGTTCACAGAGTGCTGTATCCAAGCATGTTAACAGAAAGTTGAGTAGAAGGAAAACGTGTGGAAGAAAAAGATGCACAACCAAACAAGAGAACCGCAGCCTTGAGAGGCTTGTCAAGCAAAATTGTTTCAAGAATTTGGGTGAACTTCACAAGAAATGGACTGAGGCTGGGGTCAAGGCAACAAGAACCACCACACACAGATGTGTCAAGGAATTTGGCTTCAATTAATATATGGGGTATTATGAAGAGGAAAATGAGAAACAAAGGACCAAAAAATGCAGATGAGCTGAAGGCCACTTTCAAAGAAACGTCTAGGTTACGAAGGTAACCCACGTTCCCTGAAGGAGGGAACGGAGACGTTACATGGGATCTCGCCTGAGAGACCGATCATCTCTGAGCCTTATATAAAAAGGCCAATTGCAAATTGGCAAGTGGACGTGCGCGTCGGCCACTCCCCCGTACATACGGGTATATAAGATGGCGGCGCGCATCACTCAAACAGGTTTTCGCTGAAGAGCCGTCAAGCCGGCGTCAGCGCGACGCCAGGGGCGTGGCAGGGGAATGTAACGTCTCCGTTCCCTCCTTCAGGGAACGTGGGTTACCTTCGTAACCTAGACGTTCCCCTTCAGTCGAATCACTTCGACGTTACATGGGAACTAGCCCTATGGAAAAGGCCACGACCCTGACGCCGCGTTACGCAACAACTTCACGTGCTGACAAGTATACGTGCCGACAGGCGAAGTGTAACGTAACCTTCCCAACGCCCTGAGGCCCAATAAGGGGGCCCTTCCAGGGATGCCAGTTGTACTGAAGCATGGGTTGGGGGGGCGGAGCACATGAAATCTTTACATGTGGAAATGAGAATAATTCAATATATCCATAAAGGTTTTTAGGGATACACGAGGGAAACAGTGGTCTCCTCCGCTGGAATAATAAAAAACTAAGCCACAACCTGCGGGGCGAAGGAGACCCAGGCAGGATCACAGTGCAGGGCTACTCCGCGCCTAGCCCTGACTGCGGGGCAGGAGGACCCAGGGTTCGCCGGAGGGAACATTCTGGAAAATAGCGCACGGATCCATGTGGGAATGGCGCCGCAAGCCGACACCAGCCGGTCTTCCCGCTCACCTGTGAGTCCTTATATTAGGACACGGGAGAACGGCCTCTACGCAAGGTTGTAGAACCAAGCGAAGGTGGGGTGTCGCCCAGCCCGCAGCTTCCGGTTTTTACATCTGCTGGTGAGGTGCCATGAACCAAGGATCACGGCTGTCCCTGAGTATAACAGGGAGAAGGCATCTACCACCCAGTTAGCCAACCTCAGTTCGGGGAGCATTCCCTTTCTGCTGAATCCCGAGGCAGATGAAGCTGCTGGTGCGGCTGAAGTGCCGAGTGATTCAAGTTTCACATATTTAACGACACAACATCGCAAGGCTGGGTCTGCCTCCTCCGGGGCAGAGCTTGCAGGTTCACCACCTGATCGCGGAAAGGCGTGGTGGGAACCTTGGGCACCGGGCCGGGGTCTCGACGGTAACGTGGAAGACGCCGGGCCCGAATTTCTCGACACACTTTGCTGGCAGAGACGCATGTAGGCCCTCTTAATGGGAGCCAGGGCAGTAAGGAGCGCTGTCTTAATGACAGGAATTTTAGCTCGACTGAGGCCAGTGGCTCCGATGGAGCGACCCGCGGCCCTGAAAGGCGACGGGGAGGTCCAAGAGGTATGAGGTGTTATTTTTGCTAAGCACCTCCGAGGAACCTGAGCTTGTCGGTACCCCACCCTCTTAAAGGAAGCCAGGGCAGTCAGGAGTGCTGTCTTAATGACAGGAATTCTAACTCGACTGAGGCCCATGGCTCTTAAGGAGCAACCCGTGGCCCTGAAAAGGCGACGGGGGGGTCCCAGAGGGTATGAGGTGTTACTTGACAGAGAAAACTTGTAGGTCTCCTGCCCTCTTAACGGGAGCCAGGGCGGTCAGGAGCGCTGTCTTGATGACAGGAATGTTAGCTCGACTGAGGCCAATGGCTCAATAGGAGCGTCCCACGGCTCTGAAGGCGACGGGAAGGTCCCAAGAGGGTATGGGGTGCGTTCTGGGCACCTCTGTGAAACCTCACGACCAGAAACTGCTTACCTACTTTGCTCCATCTACTGCATGTGATATGCGGCGAAGCCGCGGCATATACTTGGAGTGTCGAGGGGACAGCCTGCGCTCAAACTCTCCTGCAGGAAGGGAAGCATTACTGCAATCGTGTATCTCTGTGGGTCCTCTCTTTTTAGCGAGAGGAATGCCAGCAAATAGACCTCATCTCAGTGCGTAAGCCTGCCTGGTCAAGGGAGCTCGGTACCGAGTGATAGTTGTATCACGGCCTGTGAAGGCCGGAGAGGTCTGGGGTGTCAACCTTTTCGTGCCCTACAGGGAGGGACTGCCGCGAGGGAGAGGTTACTAAGACCTGAGTCCGGGTGGGCCATCCTTGTAGCGCAACCAACAGACTACTCCTCGTCCTCCCTGGACTTGCACAGCGTCTGTGCAAGGAGGCTCGCTGGGGAAGGGCGTACTTGGGCCCCGGAGGTCAGCTGTGTGCCGGCGTTACTCTGAAAGAGGCAGCTGGCAATGAGAGGAATCGGAAGACGAGCGGATGTGGCTGGCCTACCGATATACTCCAACTAGCTGCGTCACGGGGTGGAGTCGCCATCCTGCAGGTGGGTGGACTGCCGTGAGAGCCGATAGACTGCACGGTTGAGTTTTCCTGCTTCAAGAGAATGGCAAGTAGCAAAATCTGCCACATTGGACTCCATGGGAGCAGATGGGGAGGTTGTAAGCCTCCATCGTACATGGCAACCCAACCCGTGGTAAGCCACGAGCTGGCTTGTCGGCCATACTGCGGGAAAACGCCAGTCCGGAGTGAGCCGAGATGCCATGCCCATCATGGGACTCGATCGTGCTGAAGCGGTCTCACATAAAAGAAGCTTAGCAGCTCTTAGCGGCTAGAGCTGTCATGTGCCCCAGGAGCCTCTGATTTTGAGAGGGACCGCTGTATTGTGTCTGATTAACTCAAAGACTACAGCACTGACTGCGCGCTCTATTGTAGTAAGGCGGGCTGTCTTGTTGGACCGAGTCGGCTCCCTAACCGAGGAAACGAATCCCCTCGGCTGGCCTGAAGGACCAGATGGCGGGGGTGCCGAAGCACCAGGTCCCTATGTTCGCACAACGGAACTCACGAGTGGGCTATACAAAGTACCAGCCGAAGAGACGGTTGATGATGCGAACTCCTGTCTGCCGAAGAGGGGACAGGGGAGCTCCCATGGCCTAAAAAGGCAGGAAGGAGGGGGACTTGCCAAATGGAAGCACCTCACGCTGAAGAGCTTGACCCCCGGAGCAGACCGCCGAGGGGGTGTGTGTCGGGGGGAAATCGAGACGCGACAGCGGGTGCCCTTCAGGCAGATGGCTGCAACCCAGCCCTGGAGACGGAAACATACCTGTATGTGCTTCGTCGTGAGCGAGTGTGCCGACAGCCTGAGAAGGGATCGGGACAGAGCTCCATCCAGGGCGGATATTAACCCACCACACTTAACTGGACACGTGAAGTCGGGACTGAGAGATCCCGACCTCGTCCCGGGGGAGGGACAGGCTGGATCGCGTCCTTCGCCAGTAGGAACGCGACCTCCGCAGGCAGAACAGAGGCACGCCTGCCCGAATAAGAATGTAAGGGGTACCTCTGAGTCTGGGCGGACGCCTGGGGCCGGGCCGTACCGTCCGTATCAACCAGCGTAGTGGTATCAAGGGAACGTTGACCGACGTGACCGTGGTGGGGCAGCCTAAGGGGAGACAGGGAAGGGGACAGAACCCAGAAGGATGAGCGTCCTGGGGAAGTGTCTAACTGCACTAAGCAGTGCTTACCTTCTTCCCTGGATCTCGCGCTGGCGAAGACCAGCCGCGAGTCTGGTTCCGAGGAGTGTAAGTGCTGCTCAGGAAGGAAACTCGAGGCCGAAGCCAGAGGTGAGAATTTGCTCTTTTGAGAAAATGTGGGTACCGTCGACCGTTGGCCGACGGCAGCATTGAAGCACACAGTGGCTCCGGCCCTCCACCGGGAGCGGGGAGCGTAGATGTTAGCATCCCCTAAGGAGCAGTCTCAATCACCTCTGGAGTCAGGGACGTTTCGCAGTTTTCTTGCGAGTGTTTCGGGCCGGTCCCTGTGCCGCGGGCGGCGCCACTCTCCTGCGGCTGGCTCTGCGCTTGCGGGCCCTTCTCGCCGACCTGGCGTCGTGGGCCTCCGCAGGGGGGCGAGCCGTAGATGTTGCGGCCGCAGGGGGGCGCCCTCGGCGACGTGCAGGCGGAGGCGGTGCCTCCGGCGGTGCCTCCGGCGGCGGGATGGAAGCATCGCGGCGGGGCAGGATGTGAAACGCTTCCGTCTGTCTCTGGGCTGCCGAGAACTGTTGGGCAAAGTCCTCGACAGAGTCGCCGAATAGGCCCCTCTGGAGATGGGAGCGTCGAGAAAGCGTGCTTTGTCGGCATCTGCCATCTGGGCCAGAGAGAGCCACAGG